>NW_015654491.1:1482306-1507586 GCF_001515625.1 Sinocyclocheilus rhinocerous
GTGTTGTGTTTGCAGGAATATGGAGCAGTGTTTTCTCCCTGAGTCTGACTCAGCTTTGGAGTCGCATCACTGGAGTGATCCCATCCTGGGCCAGCAAGATTGGGGAAGAAGTGAACCAGACAGGTAAGAGGATTCCCTGTGAAGCTTCTCAAAAGTTTGGTTGCCTTTTAGCTGTATTAATGAGCATAAAGATCCTAGTTCTTTGTTCAGACCCACAAAAATTTTACCTTTTGGGGGTACAGTGGCTAGTCACTGGGTCAGTATATCATCCTCCCTTATCTGTAGACACAGATGACAAATCATCAACGTCAGACACACTTCAGGCCAGCCCTAAGACTGACTTGGCAAAAAAGCTGAGCATCTTTCTGTCCAGCCGCCCCATTATCAGCCAAGTGTTCAACTTCCTTAGAGGCTTCCACCTGCACAGGAACTACAGTGAGAACTGTGACTTCACCACATGGAAAGGTCAGAACATCATTTATGCTGTCAAGTTTAGCCTAATTAGTACAATTCCTCTCTTGAATCAGTTTCATCAACCTGGGAAAGGATTAATTATAAAGTAGACTTTCTGCAGACACACATCCAGATGCCTTCCCAAACTCCCTGACACCAGCAGACGCCACACTTGGCCTGGTGGATACTGCTTTTGTCATCAAGTCAGGATTCCCTCCTGTGTTACGCTGTAACAGACGCGCGGACGTCATTCTGTCCCTGAACTACGCTTGGGACCCGGACCACTTCAAGGTGAGGAAGACCACAAAGATAATGTCAGATTACGAGGAGAATAGGATTAAATGTGATTCTGTTGTTTCTGTTTGTGTCCAATAGGTCATTAAGCAAACTCAGGAGTACTGCGCTGAACGCAAGATTCTTTTTCCAAAGATCGATTATAAGAAGCTGGAGTCCGAGCCGATTAGGGAAGTTTATGTGTTTGAGGATAAAGAGAATCCAGATGTTCCCATAGTGATCCACTTTCCCTTGGTCAATGTCTCATTCAAGCAGTTCAAGTCTCCTGGTGAGTACTACCATCTGTAACCTGTAAGTTGGTGTTATTAAAGGGATAGTTCACCCCAAAATTAAAATTCTAGCATTTACTCACCAAAAAGTAAATTTGAGAAATATTCCAACAGTTTTGTCCATGCAGTGATAGTCAATGGGATCCAAAACAGTGGACCCTATTGACTTTCATTGTATGAACAAAAAGCACTGAGGCATTTTGATATTCTGTGACCTGCAGAAGAAATAGTCATACAGGTTTTGAATGTCATAAGAGTGCATAAATGTTGGCAAATAATTTTCATTTTTGGTTGAACTATTGCTTTAAGAATCTTAGACATTCTCCTTTTGCATGAAGATATACAGAAGATTACAAGGTGTATTTATATTAACTAATTGTGTGTGTGTGTTTGTGTGGCAGGAGTGAAGAGAGGGGGTAAGGCGGAGCTGGAGGAAGGAGATTTTGATATTGACTTCACTAGTATGTTCTGTCCATTCGCCACTCACAACCTAACATACCAACCTGAGGATTTCCAGAAGCTGACCAACCTCACCACCTACAACATTCTGAACAACACGGATGTCATTTTAAACGCGCTGAATAAAGCACTGAAGAGAAACATGGAGAGAATTCCTGTCACAAAGGTGTCAAAATTCTGATTTGATGTTGAGAAGAGAAGTTAAAGCTGACAGCAGGAGCAACTGGAGAGTGATTTTTGTCTATTTTACTTCACCCAAAAATGTCATTGTTCATCACCCTCATATTGTTCCAAAACTGATCAGATCAGTGTTAATACAATCTACTCTTAAAAACAAAAGTGAGGGGGACCAGGAACTGTCAAGCTCACTAAATGACATACTGCATAATACAAAAGTCCATAACAGTAGTCCAAATGATGCCATACTTGCCACTTCCAAGTGTTTTGAAGTCATAAGATAGCTTTGTCTGAAGGACAGCCCAACATTCAAGTTTATAAAAGTATTCACCAAAATCCGTCTCCTCTGTCATAGCTCTCTGATCTCATTTGTGTTATTTCAATATACGTATATTCTAAATTGGATGAACATGAATGTGAGTAAATGATGTAAATCACAGATTTTTCATTCATTGGTGAAATATTTTTTCACACTTGTTATTCAACTAGAGATTTTATATTTGTAGTTAAACGGATGTTAAATGTGTGCACTACTGTTCAAAAGTTTGGAGATTAAAAAAACCTTATGCTCACCAAACTGCATTTATTTTATATTTTCAAATATAATTGAAAATAGCTGTTTTCTACTTTAATTAGATTAATTTCTACTAGTAATTAAAGTTGTTCAAAAAAGTGCAATAAACTTACTTGGCTGTGGTTACTTTGTTGGTTTTAATGTTGGCACTACTTTTTTTTTTTTAATTTAAAAAATTAAGGCAGCCATTTTCAACAAACATTTTTAGTAGTTTAAGACCACTACTATGGCAACCAAAACAAATATCGATTTATTAATTAAAAGGTTAATGTTATTTTATTTGCAGACATCACTAGTGTACAATGATTTTTGATTAGCTAATTAAGCACAAAAGTTGTATTCCAAATACATGGCAGTTTCTTCTGGCCATGATTAATTTAGCTGGAGAGAGAATTATTTTATTTTATTTTATTTTTTTTCTATGGTTCCCAGTTGTTTTCCTATAAAGCGTCATCGGGGTGTGTGCCATATCTATGTACTGCCGGTCTATGATATCAATAAATAGTTTCAGTATAACACTGTAGGATCCTAGAATCTTCCCTTTACAGGGGCATGAATGAATGTCAACTTTACAAACAAACCATACTAAAGCAAGCATCAACAGCCAATAAATTAATGTGTTACTAAAGATTTTGATAAAAAGCATTCTTGTGGAGTTGAATGATAGGGCCTTATCTCGTAATCCAAATATGATTGAGTTTCTACCCCCAAAACACCCGCCTGCTCTGGATCTGATGTGAATATAGATGTGCTGATTCCATATGCAGATTATTAGATTATCATTCTGTCGTCAAGAAAATGTTATTTTATAACTTTTTTCTTTGCATTGTATGGGAGCATTTCATGTACATAATTTTGTGATAAGCAAAAACATGCATAAGGTTTACAAGGAAACAAAGCAACGTTAATGTTTATAATGGCTCAATTTTCTCAGATTAGACCTTGAATCAGAAGGAATGTAATGATTACAGAGCATTTGAATGAAAGAGGGCAAGGCTGGTATTTATGAGCATGGGAGGGTTTTCATAAACACACTTCCTTATAACTGAAATCTTAGTTTTTTTTTTAAAGTATTATAAGCCTTCAGGGTGTGTCACCTTCATTTTCATAATCAAAGACAGTTCACATCAAACGCAATGTTGTATGTAATGTTGGCATGTAGTCATTGATTTATTTTAGCAAGCTGTGCTCTCATTTCAACATTATAGAGATGGAGGATGATTGCAAACAGTGGGAGGAGGATTTTTGATTCCACCCTCAACACTTTAAACACCTGTTGTATCAGGGTGCGAAGGGCTGGAGATAAACAAGTTTCACAGGTTTTCTGTGTTATATTTCACTTTGACTAGTGAGATCTTCATTTCATCTTTTGGTTTTGAGACTTCACTGTAAGCCTGCTGAGGAGAAAACAACAATGCTGAAGGTACCTTAGCTCACAGATACTTGACTATTAACCTACTTGTTTTGTAGCATTGCTATTTTAGTTTAAAACCACAAATAGCAGCTTTGTGAACAAGCCTTAGGAGCTTGATCAAGGATCCGTTATGACAGGGATTCCCAATCAGGATTCAGGAAAGCAAGTTCTTGGGTAATAAATCTTTCTCTTTTTTGTACTTAATGTGTTAACCTATTGAGCTCCTTTTTGGAAAGAAGAAAATAGTTGCGTTTGGCAATTTATTTGGACACTTTATAAAACAGATAATTTTTTTAGTTTAATTTCTGAATCAATTTGAGAATTTGTGATTTAAAAAAGCAAGAGCAAAACACTTTAAGTTAAATTTAACACTTTTTTTTCTTATGTTAATGAATGCAATTTATATGAAAAACAATACAGTGAAATATATCAAATCAATTTATTTAGTTATTTTCAAAGATGTTTACATTTTAGTATAGCCTGGAGAGTTCACTTGAATTCACATGTTCCATGCCAATTTACATCTTCACATGTTGCTGTTACAAATTCAGATGAAAATACTGCTACGTCTGTCTAAACCAGTTTAATTTCATTGTGTTTCACAGAAAGAGTTCATGCCGTACTGGAACCTTAGATGAAGTCTGTAGTATGCAGTAAATCAAATTCAGCAAAGGCACACAAACACATAATACTGCCATCGCACCAAGACTGTGAAAAACAGTAATGCACCAAAAAGGAATGAAACGTTTCATTTCAGAGTTCACAGTGGAGTCAAGGTGAGCAAATCTGCTCAGACAGTTGCGAGAAAACTCTGACACTACTGAGGTTCCCAGCCTGAAGAGTTCACTTCAAAAGACTGAAGTGAATTCACATATTCCACACTATTTTACATCTTCATATGCTGCTGTTACAAATTCAGATGAAAATACTGCTACATCTCTACAGTTTCATTTCATTGTGCTTCACAGAAAGAGTTCATGCCGTACTGGATAGCTCACAGATATTTGACTCTGATGAATTAACCTACTTGTTTTGTAGCATTGCTATTTTAGCTGAAAACCACAAATAGCAGCTTTGTGAACAAGCCTAAGGAGCTTGATCAAGGATCCGTTATGACAGTGATTCCCAACCAGGGATAGCAAGTTCTTGGGAGTACTTGGAAAGATTTTGTTTTTTGTTTGATAAGCAAAAATAATGAATCTCTCTTTTTTTTTTGTACTTAATGTGTTAACTTATTCAGCTCCTTTTAAGAAAGACGAAGAGAGTTGGGTTTGACATTTATTTTACTCACACAGATATTTTTAGATAGTTTAATTTGATAAATTAATTTGAGAATTTGTGATTTAAAAAAGGAAGAGCAGAATATTTGAAGTTAAATTTAAAATGTAAATTTTTTTTTAATGAAAAACTACACTGAAATTTATTTTCAAAGATTTTTAAATTTTTAAATGTTCTTCTATATTATATATAGAACTATATTATACTATATATATATATATATATATATATATATATATGTTAAGTATAGCCTGAAGAGTTCACTTCAAAAGACTGAAGTGAATTCACATATTCCACACTATTTTACATCTTCATATGCTGCTGTTACAAATTCAGATGAAAATACTGCTACATCTCTACAGTTTCATTTCATTGTGCTTCACAGAAAGAGTTCATGCTGTACTGGAACCTCAGTGTCACAGTGCTGCAGGGAAAATTCAGTCGGTCGTATGACCTTTGTGAGTCCATCAGCCCTCAAAAACATTGTGACTTGGGGTGAAATATTGATAAAAATGCTTTTGATTTACTGAACACTACATACTCCACATAACAAGTGCTTAGTGTGCTCTGATTTTGCTCTCTCTCCAGTGTCTAAATGTGACTGCTACGTCGTCTTAAAGTTACCCACGGCCTGTGCCTGCTGCCATCGCACCAAAACTGTGAAAAACAGTGATGCACCAAAATGGAATGAAACATTTCGTTTCAGAGTGTACAGCGGTGTCAAGGTGAGCAAATCTGTTCAGATGGTTGCAACTTGCAAGAAAACTCACACTTATTACTGAGGGTTTTCTTGACTGAAAGGTTTTGTTGCAACTGTGCCTTGCCCTTCCAATCTCAGCTGACAGCATGAAGACGAAGAGAGTTGGGTTTGACATTTATTTTACTCACACAGATATTTTTAGATAGTTTAATTTGATAAATTAATTTGAGAATTTGTGATTTAAAAAAGGAAGAGCAGAATATTTGAAGTTAAATTTAAAATGTAAATTTTTTTTTAATGAAAAACTACACTGAAATTTATTTTCAAAGATTTTTAAATTTTTAAATGTTCTTCTATATTATATATAGAACTATATTATACTATATATATATATATATATATATATATATATATGTTAAGTATAGCCTGAAGAGTTCACTTCAAAAGACTGAAGTGAATTCACATATTCCACACTATTTTACATCTTCATATGCTGCTGTTACAAATTCAGATGAAAATACTGCTACATCTCTACAGTTTCATTTCATTGTGCTTCACAGAAAGAGTTCATGCCGTACTGGAACCTCAGTGTCACAGTGCTGCAGGGAAAATTCAGTCGGTCGTATGACCTTTGTGAGTCCATCAGCCCTCAAAAACATTGTGACTTGGGGTGAAATATTGATAAAAATGCTTTTGATTTACTGAACACTACATACTCCACATAACAAGTGCTTAGTGTGCTCTGATTTTGCTCTCTCTCCAGTGTCTAAATGTGACTGCTACGTCGTCTTAAAGTTACCCACGGCCTGTGCCTGCTGCCATCGCACCAAAACTGTGAAAAACAGTGATGCACCAAAATGGAATGAAACATTTCGTTTCAGAGTGTACAGCGGTGTCAAGGTGAGCAAATCTGTTCAGATGGTTGCAACTTGCAAGAAAACTCACACTTATTACTGAGGGTTTTCTTGACTGAAAGGTTTTGTTGCAACTGTGCCTTGCCCTTCCAATCTCAGCTGACAGCATGAAGTGATTCTCCACCCTTGTTCTTGAATAAGTGATGAATGATATGTTGGTGATGTCACTAACATTCAAATGCTGGTATAACAGCGAAGCAATTCTATATGAATAATATGTATAATTATTTAATCCCCAAAATATTAATCAAAACACTTGCTAACTTGTCAGCCAATGACTAAATTTGTTCCATTGCCCTGGTAAATAAGTTAATAATAATTATTAATTTATAATAATAATTAAGCACAAAATGACAAGGAAGTTTTTCCTTTTGTTGCATACTGTCAGAATTGTCCCACGTATATTATTTGTCAGAATTCTCATCCATTAATGATTTTATTAGTTTTTTTGCTTTTCTAAAGTAATAACATTTATAATTTTCTTTTTATAAGATTTAGTAATTAAGTATGTGAACTTGAGTAAAAGTGCTAGTTGCAATACATGTGAAATGATGGGTTTGCTAAGCATGACTTAAAGTTTCCTTTTAATGTTCGACGAATGAATAGAATAAGGCCACTTCGTTGTACCCAGTTTTTGAAATTGCTTACTGCATTTATAGGGTGAACCATTTGCTGATTGTTAAGACTTTAACAGAAGTTATGACCATAATTCATGCAAAGCATCACAGGGTGTAGGAAAAAGTGTAGAGCAACAGAGGGAGAGCTTTTGATCTAAAATAAACTCACCGCTATGTTATTGTCTCTTCAGAACATTCTGGAATTCCACATATTTGATGCTGACAAGTTAACGAAAGATGACTACTGCTCCACCATCCTATTCGACGTCAATAACCTCACACCTGGACAAAAACAAACAAAATGCTTCATTACAGATGATAAGGTAGATGAAAATATCATTGATTAAATTATTAAATTGTACATAGTCTTTAAAGTAAAAGCCTTTGGTGTCCATTACTTTAAATCAGTGTATGAAAGTCAAGCATAACAAATATAGACTGATATAGTCCTATCCATCTGTCTGATTGTGATGAACTTATTTTCCTGAAAAAGAGTGAGCTGTGGGTGGAGTTTGAGATGACCGTGAGGTGAGTGAGAATGTTATTAATCGAAAACAATAATGGTGGCATTATTAACCATGTAATGCACATTAGTTAGTGATAGTCCTCTTCCTCCTTATAAAAAAATCATCACTATTACTGTACATCAGACTGAACTAATCTGTCACTTTATCTCTTCTTTTTCAAGCTCTGAGAAGCCTGAACCGTACTTCTCTAATGGAGTGCTGATGGTAAGAGTTTTGTATATTAAAAAGAACAGGTTATAAATGATTGTGGTATTTTATTGATATTCATCTAACATTACATTTCAGTATAAGCTTAACCCACTTACACGTATTAAAATAAGTAATAGATGTACACATTGTATTCAGTAAAAACGTCTGCGTCTTTCATTTGATAAATCTCAGTACTGTACTGACTGTACAGTATATTTTACACATACAGTATGTTAAAATCTTTAGCAGTATCATAAGGGTCAAGTTCAGGCTTCCATAAAACAAAACTGACTGTACTTTGGAAATATTTGTTAAACAAACACACACACACAAAAAAAAAAACACTAAATTTTTCCCTCATTTTTAGGCAGGTCTATTCTGTGCACTGGATGTTAAGGTGAAAAAGCGTCTAAGGACTCATGGTAAACAGAAGAATTTTCTGGTTTTAAACATAATTATATCCATAAATCTCTACTTTTCCCAAGTTAACCTCCTCAGTGATATATGTAAATGCATATGAGGCTTATTAATAACCACTGAAATCATGAGAAAATTATAATACATATTTTAGTGATTTTTCCATTCCATAAGTATACTTAAAGCTTGGGTAGGCAGTTTCTCCAACTACTAGTGTCATCTAGCGGAACTACAAATATAAAGCATGTTTTCCAAAGTATTCTATATTCTTTGATGTTTTCAAACAACCTTTGCAAAAACGCCCCTTTCGCGCGTCAAGCTTCCCCTCCAACTCAAACATCACAAACACAGCTCTTTATGGGTCTAAAAAAGTGAAGACATATGTCAACCGGTAAAAGTAGACTACTGTCAATAAAAGCTCCAACAAATTAGGAATACTTTTAACTTGAAGTTTAGCTTAACGTTACCTGTCGAGAAGAAACTCCGCAAGTTCGTTGCATCGATTGAACCAGTATTCAACATTGGTTTATCGGGTTGTCTGTCTTTATGTATTTTGACATGTCTTCAAATTTTGCTTGCACTTCTGTAAAGGAATCATTCATTTTCCCACACCGGTTAAACGCCCTCTGGTTCCAGCTGTTACAGTAGCCACGCCCCGAACTCGGACCGAATACAATGATTGGACGAATCATTTAGGGTCCTGAGCTTTCCACAGAAGAACACCACTTTAATTATTGATTGCTATCAGGATGTGAAGAGACTTATGACAAAAAAGACGTTTCTGGAAAATACTGCCTACCCTTGCTTTAACAGTAAATACCTATTCTACAATGCAATAAAAATAAGTTTTTAATTTTATATAAATAGGACCTTGTTCATTTTTAAATGTGTTGCATTAAGAACAGAGAAAAAAGTGATATGTTTCTCAGTGTTTACCTCAGCTGAGAAGGACATGATGTTAAAACTGCGAGGCGCATATAAGGAAGACTGTTTGATCCCAGGCTCTGAGGAAAACCCCAGCTGCTCACAGACTATTCGCTACTACATAAACCGAGACCTGGAGACTGAGTTTAGTCTCATCCCACCAAAAGTGTGTCATTGATTAAACTGATGATTTTTTTACCTAATCAATTTATCAAGCATGCATATCACTGACAGCTGAGAGTGTGTCATGCTTGTTTATTTGTTTGCATGTTTGTTGCTTGTCCAGGCTGGGGCAGAAGTGGACGGGAGAAATCCAAAGACTGCAGACATTCTGTCATCAGTCCCTATGAAACCGTTACCAGTCAAACCGCAGATTAAACTCTGCATGCCTGTTGGACAGGTGGGTACTAGTAAAATCTAATTTGAATGGCAGGCAGTGCTGGGTAAGTAAAAAGTTTTAAAATATTCATAATCAGATTACAGTTACTTTTTTATGGATTACTTGATTACAAATTATTCACTCAATGGCAGTAAATTATTCATCATTTTTCTTTTAAATTTTACTTAAAAAAATTCTACTGTGTGTCAAATTGAATACAGTGAGTATTCACAATATATAATGGCCATGTAAATGACATGTAAATGAATTTTTAATCCATGCATCTGAATTCAGGGACAAACGCACCTCTCAGTCAATTATACCATGTATGAGATAATAATTACTAAACAATGCTGATGTATAACTGACAAAAATATTTAAAACCTGAAAGAATTTGACCATGTCATTGCTGTTTTCATGCTTATTAATATTTGTTCATGTGATCGGGATTCCCAAACTTCTTTGTCAGTCAAACCACTCTGACCTATATTTACTTGGAAGCCTCCCTGAGATTTAAAGTTAATATTTTAATAATTTAAAAACACATTCATGTTATCTGATGTTGGTTAATGGTGATATATTTTATTTCTCTTAGTTTTTTTTTATAACAATAAGCCCATATAAATCGATAAACACGTTAGGTCAAAAGCAATGTAAAAGTAATCAGAATAAAAGACCTAAAATGAGTAATCTAGATTACATTACTAACTACAGTTTTCATCATGTAATTTGTAACAGACTACAGTTTGTAAGTAATCGACCCAGCACTGGTGGCAGACATGTAATTTTTTTTTTTTTTCAATATAAAAATAAAACCTAACTAACTGCAACTCTTTTAGGGTGAAGTGGATCTGCAACTAAGCACAGAGGGCCGGTAAACAATTTGAATGGCTTATCTCTAATTAGTTCAGGAACAGTTTAAAGAAACTACTTTGGCATGTAATCCATCAGCCAAACCTGAATGATTTTAATTGTGTAATTGATCATAGTTAAATGAGACAAAGCACTGTAAACCAGTCAGATTCCATTCATCTCTCAAAATAATCGTGTGTGTGTGTGTGTGTGTGTGTGTGTGTGTTTTGAAGCTCTGACGAAAAGTTGGATATGCGTCTGGATTTTGATATTCCAATGGAAGAAAAGAATTTTCTGGTGAAGAGACAAAAAGTCGTTTCACAAGCTCTTCAGAAAGCTTTGAATCTCAGCTCTGCACCTGAGCCCAGCAAGGCAAGAAAACAAACACAAACTTGAGTATTTGCACATTCAACAGACACTTCCTGGCAGTGTCACCTGACATGCAGTTTTACTATTGTTCACATCAATTTTAATATATATAATAATTTTCATTTGAATTTAAAATGATGATAAGAAATACCATTTTGCAATATTAACCAGCATAACAGACTGTTTTGTACAGTTAATAATAACAGATAACACAGGAAGCAGATAACACTGTAAGCTTTGCAATTTCAACTAATAAATTGGCAGCGGCAGCTCTTATGATAAAAATAAGGTGGATATGGCATGTCTTGTTCCAACAGATAATGCTTGTTTGATTAATTGATGAAAAATATATATACTTATAAGATTGATGTGACTTCTCAGGTCCCATTGGTGGCTGTGGTGTGTTCTGGCGGCGGGACCAGAGCGATGTGTGGCACATTTGGAGGCCTAAGAGCTCTGCAGAAACTCCAGCTTCTTGATACAGTCAGCTACATCACAGGGGTTTCTGGCTCCACCTGGTGAGTATAAGGAGCACTACAGGCCTGTCCATTTCCAAATCAGTGCTTCATCAGGCTTTGCTTCAAAACCCAGATTTTACATTAGATATGTCATTAAACATCAAACTTTCTTTCATTGTCTCATAGGACTATGGCTTCTCTTTATGATGAGGAGACCACAAAGACATAGCAGATTATGAGGAGAATGATCTTGAAGAAAATAAGATTCTGTTGTTTCTGTGTGTGTCTATAGGTCATAAAGCAAACTCAGGAGTACTGTGGCACTACAAAGAGAAGATGGAAGAGAGAGAGAAAGAAGGACTACTTGTGTCTCTTATTGACATGTGGGGTCTGGCTATAGAATACCTCATCCAAGGGAAGGTACTAAATACCCTTGATATCACAGAAACAAAATACATTTTTAGCATAAAATGCAAATAAATGGCTACCATTAGAAGTTTAGAAGAAATTCATAAATAATTTTCTTACTCAGAAAAAAATGGGAACACTATCTGACCAGCAGATGGCACTATCAAAGGGCCAGAACCCTCTTCCCATCTACACAGCTCTCAACATGAAAAATAGTAAGACAGGATGTACCATAGAGACTGGTAAGAATTGATTTGAATTTACTTTGGCTGGTTTAGTTTGCCTGCTACTTCCTGTCTTACAAGATTAGGGTCCATTACGGTTAATAAGTTAATTATGTTTGTTCCTCAACGTATCAATTCTCTGTATTGAGAGCAACTAAAAGTGCTTACTGTAGATATGTTGTCCATGTTTCTCTTTGTTCTTTTCTCCTTCAGAATGGTGTGAGTTCACCCCATATGAGGTGGGATTTACCAAGTATGGTGTCTTCATACCTGCACAGAACTTTGGGAGTGAATATTACCTCGGCCACATGGTCAAGAAACTCCCAGAATCTGGAATTTACTCTCTATTGGGTAAATATATTTAAATACTCCAAAGGCTAATTAATGGTAAACAATTTTAAGTTAGAGATAGTGATTGGTTGTATTCAAAATGTTAGTCAAAATGTGTTGTGTTTGCAGGAATATGGAGCAGTGTTTTCTCCCTGAGTCTGACTCAGCTTTGGAGTCGCATCACTGGAGTGATCCCATCCTGGGCCAGCAAGATTGGGGAAGAAGTGAACCAGACAGGTAAGAGGATTCCCTGTGAAGCTTCTCAAAAGTTTGGTTGCCTTTTAGCTGTATTAATGAGCATAAAGATCCTAGTTCTTTGTTCAGACCCACAAAAATTTTACCTTTTGGGGGTACAGTGGCTAGTCACTGGGTCAGTATATCATCCTCCCTTATCTGTAGACACAGATGACAAATCATCAACGTCAGACACACTTCAGGCCAGCCCTAAGACTGACTTGGCAAAAAAGCTGAGCATCTTTCTGTCCAGCCGCCCCATTATCAGCCAAGTGTTCAACTTCCTTAGAGGCTTCCACCTGCACAGGAACTACAGTGAGAACTGTGACTTCACCACATGGAAAGGTCAGAACATCATTTATGCTGTCAAGTTTAGCCTAATTAGTACCATTGATTCCGTTTTATCAACCTAGGAAATGACTAATTATAAAGTGGACTTTCTGCAGACACACATCCAGATGCCTTCCCAAACTCCCTGACACCAGCAGATGCCACACTTGGCCTGGTTGACTCTGCTTTTGTCATCAAGTCAGGATTCCCTCCTGTGTTACGCTGTAACAGACGCGCGGACGTCATTCTGTCCCTGAACTACGCTTGGGACCCGGACCACTTCAAGGTGAGGAAGACCACAAAGATAATGTCAGATTACGAGGAGAATAGGATTAAATGTGATTCTGTTGTTTCTGTTTGTGTCCAATAGGTCATTAAGCAAACTCAGGAGTACTGCGCTGAACGCAAGATTCCATTTCCAAAGACTGATTATAAGAAGCTGGAGTCCGAGCCGATTAGGGAAGTTTATGTGTTTGAGGATAAAGAGAATCCAGATGTTCCCATAGTGATCCACTTTCCCTTGGTCAATGTCTCATTCAAGCAGTTCAAGTCTCCTGGTGAGTACCGCCATCTGTAACCTTTAGTATGACCATCATTTTGAAGAATGTTTAACCTGTTTTGTCCATGTAGTGATTGTGAGTGTGATCCAAAACATAATTGAGAAAGTCATACAAGTTTTGAACAACATGAGGGTGTGTATAAATGATGGCAAAGGATATTAATTTTTGGGTGAAATATTCCTGAAAGATGTTTAGATGGAGATTCAGCTTTTGCATAAAGATACTACTATTTTGAAGGTTTTTTATAAGGACAATAATTGTTGGGTCCGAGTCCACCTCGACCTCGAGACCACCTGAGTCCGAATCAAGTTTGAGCAGGAGATGCTTATTAATATCTTTATCTTAATTTTATGTTGTTTCTTATCTTTTATGTTTCCCATTACATATGATGTGGATGAAAAAATGTCCAAAAAAGGAGGAGTCAAATTTGAGTACAACTTTATCAATTAAATTGTTTTGTCAACCTTATATCAACTAAAAGCAATTGTGTGTGTGTGTGTGTATGTTTGTGTGGCAGGAGTAAAGAGAGAGGGTAAGGCGGAGCTGAAGGAAGGAGATTTTGATATTGACTTCACCAGTTTGTTAAGTCCATTCTCCACTCTCAACCTTACATACCAACCTGAGGATTTCCAGAAGCTGACCAACCTCACCACCTACAACATTCTGAACAACACAGATGTCATTTTAAACACGCTGAACAAAGCACTGAAGAGAAACATGGAGAGAATTCCTGTCACAAAGGCGTCAAAATTCTGATTTGATGTTGACACCGGAAGTTAAGGCTGACAGCAGGAGCGATTGGAGAGTGATTTTTGTCTATATTTAACTAAAAGGATTCATTAAAGGGATAGTTCACCCAAAAATGTCATCATTCATCACCCTCATATTGTTCCAAAATTGTGTGATTTCCTTTGTTTTTGTAGATCAATCTATTCTTTTCTGTTCTATAACAATGAAAGTGAAGGGTGACTAGGGACTGTCAAGCTCAGAAAATGACACAAAGCTTTAAAAAAAGTGTTAGTTAAATGTGTACACTACCATTCAAAGGTTTTTTTTTTTCTCTCTCATTTATTTAATCAATATATAAAAAATGAAAATTTACAATTTAAAATAAGTGTTTTCCTCTATAATACAGTATATTTTAAAATGTAATTTATTTCTCTACATTGCCAAATGAAATATGGACACTGGCTAAAAGCTGTTGAGTCATTTGGTTTCCATTACACATATTCTGACTTATGCTGAGAGATTCATTCTCTGACTCTGAGCATGAGTGTTGCTGCAATGCCTTTTTCAAAAAAAAAAAAGCCAAAGAGAAAATAATTCTGACATCATGTGAAGTCAGACTGACGATGCAACTCACATGATTTCACACCTAGAGCTGAGATATTTTTTAAAGAGGAATTTATTTTTATTTTTATTTTATATATATTTTTTTTATTTATTTTTTTTAATATTTTTTATATATTTTTTTTTAACAAGACTTTCATATAAAAATCCACCACAGAAGTCTGGGAAATATTACAACACAAATATGACACTTTCTAAACAAACACTAAAGCTGTAATCTAAATGAGCTATGAGACTGTAGTAAAATGTATTTTAATGCTAAAAAGATGAAAGAAAAACAATACAAAAGGCAAAGTTTATTTAAGCAAACAGCAGAGGACAAAAAGACGAAAAAAAAAAAAATCTAAACAGAAGCCATGAGATTTATTTGTTTTTTCCTGTGGGAAAATTATGATCAAAGAAGCTTTGATTGAACAGATCTTGAATATCTCACACAATACATGTCCAAGTTTGTTTCATGTTTAGATTAAAAGGAAATAGCTAACTATTTTCCCAACAGCAATTTGTGATGATAGAAAAACAAACAACTCTTCACTAGTTGATCAAAACATGCATTTATCTAAATCAGAGCCATGTGAGCACTGAATGGATTTGAATTTGAGTTGGAGCATCATCTGAGTTTTGTTGTGTTTGGAAATAGCAGTGGTGTTTGCAGTAATCCAGCTTCATTACAAAAAATGTACTTAATCAGTATTGTTGCCTTGTTTTTTAATAATATTCTCCCACTTTTAAAATTGCATAAGACATTACAAATTGTTTTCAGAGAACATATATTGAACTTTAAAAAAAAAAAATGTATACATTAGCAATGTTTCCTTTCTTTCTTTCTTGTTTAAAACATACATCTGTTGAAATGTAGTGAGGTTTAGGATTAGGTTTTGGGTCAGTAAGAGTTTTTTTTTGTTGAGAAATTAATACATTTTATTTGGCAAGGATGCATTAATTTGTTTAAAACATTGACATTACAGACATTTATAATGTCACAAAGGATTTCTAATTCAAATAAATGCTGTTCTTTTGTGCTTTCTATTCAATGAAGAATCCTGAAAAAAATTATCACTGTTTCCACAATAAATGTAAGTAAAAATTCCTGTTCGCTGCGGGGCCCGGTGCGGCCGCACCAGTTGAAAACCCCTAAGGACGGCCGTGTATATTCAAATTCAGTTCAATTTCAGTTTGCGTTCTCTGAATATATTTTAAAAAATATATCTCTATATAACATTGCATACAACTTTTAATTAAACTACTGGAAATTAATTTACTGGAAAACAAGGTGAACAAACTGATCAAAATAATGACTGTTCATTGCTGTTGACTTGCACAACAATAATGAACATCCGTTCATGACTTTATTCAGGTTGCTGGATAAATTATGGAAATGCATGCATGCATAATATTTTAAACAGCAGGGTTACCATGCTCTGATAGTAATAATCAAGCATTTAATTTAACGTAGGACCGAATTATTATACCATTATTAACCCAAGACCCAGTTTTGTGGTTCCTTTTCAAGACAGTTCAGAATTACACTGAGGTCAATAAAGCAGATTTGTACACAAAAGTTGACAAAAAGAGAGAGTCTGAACAGTGGAAAGTATTGTGAAGTCATAAAATGCTGTGTGGATTTCTCACCCATGAACAGGGGGTCATTTTCTGTTCCACAACTCATCTCTCTTCCACAGCGGTGGCGTTTTGTGTGGACAGGAAAAAGTGATTTTGGTTTGAGATGAGCATTTGGCCTCCTGGCCTTCTGGTTTGATGGAAAACTGCAGCTGATGGGAAACAGTTATGATGACTGGAGTCTGTGGGGAACGAACGCTATGTCTCGTCTGAGGATGGAACCACAAGAATGAAGAAAGAATGGAAATGAAGACTAATGAGGTGGTGGATGTGGGGTTGGGTGAGAGAAATGAAAGTAGTGGGATGGTAAAAACAAGTGTTTTTAAAAAAGGAAGATGGGGAAGGGAATGGAGATCTCAAGAGAGGGAGGGTCAAAAGCGAATGTGTGGTGTCCTTATTCTCAACCTGGACCTCAGCATGAACTGACAGTCAAAGTCAGAGGGGTTATTGCTCTCTAGAACACAGACATCTCTGTTGAACTTTCAACTTCTCAGTGCTCAATGCATCTGCAACTGTTCTTTCATATATTCCCCAAATAAGGACATTTCATGCTTAGCAGAAATGTGGGATCTGACATCTCACAGATGGGATGCATCCTGGTATAGACTGTGTGGAACAAAATGTGAGACTATAAATCCAAATCATAAACAGTGAAAATTAGCTGTGTTAAAGATGATAGATTGTTTTATGTTTTTGCTAACTGATAATTTAATGTCCCCTCTCTCTCTGAAAACAAGGAAATGCTGTTTACATTTCTGAAGCAAAAGGTTTTGTGCCAAGTCCTTGCTCTTCCCATAGGCAAATATGTACATACATTACATTTCTACAGTGGCGGATTTAGGTATGGGCGACGGTCGCCGTGATTTTGCCAAGTAAGACATGTTCTTTTTGTTGATCCTGGATCAACATAACTGTCCAAAAATATAGACTTAACCCAATCCCTACCCCTAAACCTAACCCTACCCATAATTTATTCCTAAAAACAGTGTGAAATGATAGCTGATTAACAAGGGTGTAGAAGCACCTAACCCTGATTGTAAGCCTAAAACAGATATTTCCTGAAAAGTTATATCTCAATTCTGATTGGTTGATTGGAATGTTGTTCCAGGATCAACAAGGATGTTGATCCAGGAACATGTTGCACTTGGTGAAATCACGGAAGTTACAACCAGTTGCTTTTGGGAATGTACCCCTGGTCGGGATTTGGTGTGTGCGCCCGGAAGCATAGACGGAGGGTGAACCAACTCCAGGCTAGGGATGAGCGTCTTGATACTGAAGTATCGATATATCGATACTGATGTGAATATCGAAAGTATACTAAAATAAAAAATATTGATAGTAAGGTATTTTTTTTTACCTGTGATTTTGTTCATTTAACAAGAAATTTTATGCATACAATATGCACTGAATTGGACGAATAACCTATGTTAGTGAATAATTGTGTAGGATAGAACTATTTTCCTGCTCATCTGAACACACAGAAATGCTGCAGGACAGAACCAATCAATCACAGAGAGCGTTAATTGGCTATAGGTCGTCTGTCTCATTAATGTTAATCTTACAATAAAAGAAAAAAGGGAATCACTCGCTTCTCTTGATTGAACTGCTTTTGTAGTTTTAATTTTTTCAGTTTATTTAATTTATTTGTAATGACTACACTAAAGTGATTTTTACATTTGATTATCCTATTTGTTTTTCTTACTTGAATGCTTCTGTTTAGATGTAAGATGAAAAAAGTAATGCACTAATTAAATAGTTTCTTTCTTATGTTATATTTGTTCTACTGTTTTTTCTAATTTTAATAGCAAAGACAACATAAAAATATCTATATTTTGATTATAGTAATAATTATTATTAAGAAAAGAAGTGGAAGAAAAGATGCAGCATTGCAGGTGATTTTGCTTTGGAACCTTCAGAAAACTTTTAACTCGATTTTTCTCAAAATTGACTTTGCTGACTCTATCGACTTTAAAAGGGTATAGCACAGTCATTTTTTTTGGTCAATTCCAACAAATCATACATCATTTTGAAGGTTTTTTAATGGAAATTGTGAAAATAAAAAGAACTCATTTTTGAAAATGTGCTCATTGCGACTCATTTTGCCAGCACAGGTCTATATAAACATACAGATTTATTATATATACTGTATATTGTTTTACAAAAATTTTTACATATTAATAAAATACATATTTTTTTATAAATAATGTGCAAATGTTTGACATTATCAGCCTCAGTATTACCTGTTTTAGCAGACATCATAACCCACAACATTTCTTTTACACAGCAAAGTTTCTATTCTTGCTATTGCTGAGTGCTTCTATTTTAGAAATCTTATTACGCTCATCCTTCATCCACTGCATACTTAAGATCTCCTTATAGATTCGCAATAATAGGGCCACTGTTATAATCTTTCATTTTGTGAGGTACTTCATGCGAGTATGTTTTGGATTTTTGTCTTGTTATTTCTTGCTTATCAGTACTTCCTGAATATGTTGATGGAGAATCCATTCATTCTTTCCTCCCCTCTTTTCCACAGGCTACCATATAACTCCAAAGCATAACCAACCTTCCCCCGTTCCTAGTTATTGGCATTTGGTTTTCTTCACATTCTTTTTCTTTTCATAAACCCCTAAATATTCCAGCATGTCCTTTGTATTGATGTGAGGATTATACAGTACTGTTCTTGATAAGCGTACAAGAAGTTCTATTTCCTCTGCCATATTTTATATCGACTTGAAAAATTCCGTTTTAAAGTCCATTACTTTAATTACATTACACACCACGAAAACTGCAGGCAGGAAGCATATAGATGGGCTTCCTCTGCTTTGTACGAGTCTGTTTTTCTCATCCTCTGCCAGCCTCTTGAGGAGCCCATGGTTGTTGAGCGTATCCGAAACACCCGGAGGAATATTTCATATGACAAGTTTTCAGTCGAGTCATTAACCACTGACAAGTATAGTATGACTGCCAAGTCATATTCTAGCTTTATGTAGTGCTTATATATTGTGTTTGCCTGTATATTGGTCCTTGAAACATGTATAACCCTTACCTTTTGTTTACTCCTTCATAGTGACAGCACATAGGAATGTTTTCTGAAATATCGATGAACTGTTCCATTCCAGCTGTGCATACACTTTCAGCTCTTTGGCTTCACCATGCCCTGAATATGAAGAGAGGATGGCACAGGGTTATCTTTATAACCACATTTTTGCTAATTTTCTATGGTATCTGTCACTGCTCTGTCAACAAAAATAAAACTATTTTTCAAAAGGAAAGAAAGTATAATTATTGTATGGAAGAAAGTATAATTTTTGCATTTTATTATATGGCTCTCTAGAAGAGTTGACTCTGATTGGTCAGATGCAACATTCAGTGGTTAAATATTTCCTAATCTGTCATCCACAGCAAAGTATACAGACAATCAGTTACTAGAGAGAAGTGAAACTATTTTCAACAAATTGTAACATGCTGTATAGTTTTTGAAACAAAGAGCTTTCTGCTTTTCTAGCCCCCAGACAAATCTCCCAGCTGAGATCTGTAAGAGTGTGACAAGAGACTCACCAGAAACAATGGATGAAGGATAAATAAAACACTTTTTATTGAAATTAACCTCTTTTGTCTAAACAGTGGTTTGGTAAGGAAACGGTACTGTACTGTATTAACCTAACTGAATATATATGTTGCAGTCTTTGAATGATGCAGGAAACATGTAGAATGCTAAAAAAAATGATGGTCATACATTTGCAGGAGTAAAAAGATTGGCTGGTTTGATGAGATTTATGCAGTCGTCTCTGCTGGTGTCTTGTTTTGACATTTCATTAAGCGCCCAGGTAACATTTGCAAAGAGTGGGCTGCCTGCCTGATGACAAATTAGAGAGAAGACCTGAATGAAATATCAAAAAGTAATTTGATATTCCTCATCGACTTGATTAACATCATCAGCTTCATCAAGACATGCAGGATTTCCCAGAGTAGAGTGACGAGTTGATCAGCATTCAGATGAGATGTTTATAAACACAACTCACCCATCCATGAAATTACACATGCCTCTGTCATAAATATGGATGAAGAGCATTTGGCTTATTCAAAGAACATTTTCAGTCAAAAAAGAAGAAAAAAAATCGTATTTCTTAGAGACAAGCACTTTGGGAGTGATCCCATGATATATTTCTGTCAAAAACGATAGCTTGCTTTAGATTTGTTGTGTTGCGTTCCCTATGGTAAATCTCTCCCAGTCCCTTAGGGTTTCAAACATATCAAGTGATTTAGACTGAATGTGGAAAAAATTTCATAGATATCAAGGTTTGGACAACAGCCCTCTTTTATCTTATCACACAATTACCAAGAGCAACATTTAAAAATGTCTTTATTTAATCATTATCATAGTTTTGCTACACTGTCCTGTAGTTGACAAAACCATGTCAAACTGGCAGAGTAATCCAGCTGGGTTTGTTTAATTACACTTATTGTAGGATTTTATTAACCATTTGAGGATGCTTGAATCTGTTATTTGCTAAAACTCTGCAGTTTGTTTCAATGTGTCTTATTTCTTAGGGATTTTACTCAGCATGTTTTCAGAAGAAAAGGAGAGAAGGGGAGAATCCATGTGAAAACATCTCCTCAGGCTCTCAAACAGATGTCCATCGAGTGCAGAGTAAGTATAAAGTCTACACTCTTAAAAATAATGGTCCTTTATTGGCATCTATGCTTCTGTGAAGAACCTTTAGCATCCATGGAACCTTTCCATTGCACACCCGGAGGGACTTACAGTATTCATTAAGCTTAGATTAAGGCCTAAAAAGTCAATTAAGTTCTGAGACCTTACAAAAAAAAACAAAAAAAAAAGCTGAAGTAAATTAAGAATGGCCAACTTTTTCCACATAATATAATATTTATAAAATAATATAAAATGTATAAAGTTTGAATTTTAAGTTTGTCATTTGAAGAAGTTAACAGTTTCACCTAAAAACATGACCATAAAATATTAATAAAAACATAATATTAATCAAAATCAAAATAATAAAATATAAATAATAAAATAAATTATATTATATTAATTATATATAATTATATTAAGTTATATAATATATATATACACACACACACACACACAGACACACACACATAATTATGGTGTCTTGTTTTGACATTTCATTAAGCGCCCAGGTAACATTTGCAAAGAGTGGGCTGCCTGCCTGATGACAAATTAGAGAGAAGACCTGAATGAAATATCAAAAAGTAATTTGATATTCCTCATCGACTTGATTAACATCATCAGCTTCATCAAGACATGCAGGATTTCCCAGAGTAGAGTGACGAGTTGATCAGCATTCAGATGAGATGTTTATAAACACAACTCACCCATCCATGAAATTACACATGCCTCTGTCATAAATATGGATGAAGAGCATTTGGCTTATTCAAAGAACATTTTCAGTCAAAAAAGAAGAAAAAAAATCGTATTTCTTAGAGACAAGCACTTTGGGAGTGATCCCATGATATATTTCTGTCAAAAACGATAGCTTGCTTTAGATTTGTTGTGTTGCGTTCCCTATGGTAAATCTCTCCCAGTCCCTTAGGGTTTCAAACATATCAAGTGATTTAGACTGAATGTGGAAAAAATTTCATAGATATCAAGGTTTGGACAACAGCCCTCTTTTATCTTATCACACAATTACCAAGAGCAACATTTAAAAATGTCTTTATTTAATCATTATCATAGTTTTGCTACACTGTCCTGTAGTTGACAAAACCATGTCAAACTGGCAGAGTAATCCAGCTGGGTTTGTTTAATTACACTTATTGTAGGATTTTATTAACCATTTGAGGATGCTTGAATCTGTTATTTGCTAAAACTCTGCAGTTTGTTTCAATGTGTCTTATTTCTTAGGGATTTTACTCAGCATGTTTTCAGAAGAAAAGGAGAGAAGGGGAGAATCCATGTGAAAACATCTCCTCAGGCTCTCAAACAGATGTCCATCGAGTGCAGAGTAAGTATAAAGTCTACACTCTTAAAAATAATGGTCCTTTATTGGCATCTATGCTTCTGTGAAGAACCTTTAGCATCCATGGAACCTTTCCATTGCACTAAAGGTTCTTTATAGTGGAAAAAGGTTTTTTAGATTATTAAAATGCTCTTCACATTACGAAAAAAAAAAACTGGTTCTTGTCTATCCATCTATATTACAAATTATTTTACTTGCTCAGACCACCATTATCCAACACATAATCAATTTCATCTGTTTCTGCATCGAGACAAGACCCAGTAGTTCAATCTCTGATTCTGAGTTGAGAACAGACCATTGAACAAACACCCGGATGTGACAGTGTTAGTCAAATCCCATTCGTTACAGCGAATTAAAATTTGATTTCCCAGAGGGCAGCTCTCTTTGAAGAGGTGGGCTGCTGGCACTGATGAGGACATGGAGAGATAGACAGAGAGCAAGAGAGAGAGAGAGCGATTAGCTCTGAGACATAGCATCGGAACCTAGAGCATCCTGCTGTAACAAACACACCAAGTGTAGCAAGTTTCTGAAATATGAGAAAGTAAGCTAAGCCTACAGAGTAGTGTTCAAAATATATACAAATTAATTCTCTATATTTACACTTCTGAGGTTCACAAAAAGTAGAAATTTTACAAAAAATTATAGATAGTTGCATCACAGGAGTAATGGTCTGTCTTAGGATTTCAGTTTGAACTCTGACTCATTTTCCAGTCTTTGTCACAGCAGCAAATCACTGTGCTATTGCTACACATTCACTCTATTGCAAAATATCAGGGGACTGACAGAAAGAGTTAGTGTTTATACACATATTTGAAAATGATTGCTTCATACATTATGTATCATGCTAAAAAAGTTCATAGAAACAAGCAATGATTGGCCAATTTTAGAAAAAATTACTTAATTTCTCTAGAATTTCTGGCATTGAGGGAATATAATGAGGGCGTTTTCCCACACAGCATAGTACCATTCCAGTGAAATAAGAAGTTTCCATGCAAGATAAGCAATGTGACAGTTTATGTGTTGGTGAATTTGTCAATGAGTCAATAACATGAATTTGTCAATGAGTCAATAACATGACTCATAATCTCAGTAGATTTCCCCATAATTCAAAGGTCCATCATTCAAGCTCAGCTGATTATTTTATTGTACATTGAATTTTAATGAACCCTTTTATGAGTACTGTGAATTTGGACAATGAGTCAATAACATGAATTTGTCAATGAGTCAATAACATGACTCATAATCTCAGTAGATTTCCCCATAATTCAAAGGTCCATCATTCAAGCTCAACTGATTATTTTATTGTACATTGAATTTTAATGAACCCTTTTATGAGTACTGTGAATTTGGACATACTTCTTTTGTCACATACTCTTTTTCACCTACTATATAGCATGTGATTTCGGATGCAGCCAGTGACTTATTATTATAATATTGCTGCAGTGTTTGTCTTGCTGCTACAGCAATTGTTTTGTATAATAGTATAATAATGGATTATTTTTTGTTAGCTTTAAGATAATATACAGATAAAACTATAAAATAACTGATATTTCTTGTCAAATGTATTTATTTGATAAGTAGTCATTTAATATGCAGGATAATATACCACCTACTGTACAGTCATTATTGCATTAATACTTCACAGTCATTATCAAACATCAGGTCATTATCTGGTCATATAAATAAATAACTAAATAAATAAATAAACCCTGATAAAATTCTAATTGCCTTAATGGGGTTTATTTTGTGAGCTGAAACTTAGACTTTATAGCCTATTAATGTAAGTAGCTTAAAAATAAAAATTTCTAACAGCTTATTAAAAACATTCATTCTATAAATACCACTCAAACCGCTATAACCCATTTTATCATCCTTCAAATGGAGCTTTATATAATTGTCATCCCCCATATTTAGTTTGACAAATGAAAAGTTACTGAATGAGAAGAACAAACCTCAAGTCTCTTCTCAATAACTTCTGGACTTGATGAATACTTACTTACAGTACAGCTAAATATATTTTGTAGAGACTGACTCTTGGTTATTGTCTTACATTTGTGGCCTGACAAACTGCCAAGCCTGCTGTCTGAGTGCTAGAGGACAGATTAATCAACTTTGAACCAATCAATAACAATTATGTAATGACTTCTGTTCAAACTGTTCATGCTTCTTTTCACCACTGACTTACTCTGGCAGCTCTACTGCAGTGAATTCATCTTCTATAATCATTCAGTTTTTTTCTCCCATTGGAAAAAAGTATCTGTGGTCTGCCGAAGGTTTTAAGTTTTTGGTTTTACCATGTGCACAACCACATACACTATCAATCTCAAAGCTCATGGTCCTTTGTGAATCCATCAAAGGGAAGATGAGCAAAGGGGGTGTTTATTTTATGTGAATGCATAGGCCTACACACCATCTTGCAGATAAAAATAATGAGTGCAGTGCAAAGCTAGTTTCCTTTGCCAAAAACACTTTTCTGATTAACTAAGACTAAACATGACTATCAATTAGAACAAACATGAGGGAGATTAGACATGATTACTAAAGGGTTTGTGTTAAAACACATTAACCAATGACTATGGGTGAGAGATAACTATAGCACCATTGTCAAGAAATTAAACAATTTTAAAATTTGCATATACTTCTGACACATTTTATATGAGGTGTCTGTACGTAGGCTACACAGATACAGTGTACTTATTGTGTAGGCCTACAGGTTGTTTAGCAAAATTATCACATTTCAACGGATTCATTTATATAAAAGAACGTCGTATAACTTTTCGCCGAATAACAGAGGTTATTCATTCATGTTTAATGTTTTAGACCAACATTTTGCTCTACTATTCTGTTTTATTTTTAATCTCAAGTAGATCGAGTTCATAAATAGCTGGGATTGGTGGGAGCACAGCACATCAGTAGCAGCATGCTACTCCCTCCACCGACTGAACCCCTGCTGAA
>NW_015654491.1:1508084-1543194 GCF_001515625.1 Sinocyclocheilus rhinocerous
ACGTTGTGCTTGAATAGAGACAGTTGTGCTTGAATAGAGAGAGAGAGAGACGTTGTGCTTGAATAGAGACAGTTGTGCTTGAATAGAGACAGAAAGGCTTTCATCAACTCAGTCGCTCAGAAAGTTCTCTGTATCGCGGTCCTTACCGTTATCAAATGCCAAACGCAAACGTCCATTGGAATATTAAAACTGGACAAGTTGTCAAGGTAAGTTTTCTACGCGAGTAATATGAAGGTATTTTTGATAAGAATGTTCGAGGGTTTACACTGAATCAGGCTAATGGATGTACCCAAACATTAGATGACAGAGAGGGGTTTTATATACGCTCCGCCTGACACTGACTGGGATGTTAAAGCGTCAAAAATATGATTTCTAAAACTAGTGCATTGATTAGCGCTTCATAAATAGCGGCTCTCATCAGGATTTTCACACGCACAATGTTTCATTCCGATCGATGGGATGCTGCTGTGACAGAAGATTCTCTAAGGTAAGTTCAATGGCATTATTACCCTTACAAACATTTACCATGGTAACCACAGTTTACGCCAAAATAACCATAGTTGCATTTATTGTTACTGTAAAAGCATAAATCAAAGGAGACCGGGGTCGGTTGGTACGATACTCACTCTTTGCTGAATATCTCTTGTGAAACAAACATAATGATAAGTCCTTGCAAACAACATATCAATTCATGTCACAAAATATTTCGGCTCTTAACTTTTGTTAATTAATGACCAAAGTTATGTTGTGCATTTATACCAACCCATTTCAAGTTGAGGGGTTGGTTGGTTAAGTGTTAAAATAGCCTACCATATTTTGTGAGGGAGGCAAACTAACAACACTCAACAGATATTTTAACAGTATGATTATTTTGATTAAAAAGCCTGTGTAAATTCATGAGATATGATTCATATTAACCATTTTCACAGTCTGTGAAGAAGAAAAAAAAGACATTTGGTCAATTTTAGTAGTCCATATGCCAATCTGCCAGACATCATTTATCACAGGCTTCTAAGCCTTAGATAAAAATGTAACTGATCTCCATAACTAACATTCATTTATTTTAAACATCTTTCTCCAAATTAATTTTTTATAACATTTGTAACTGAAGGGGTTAATTTTGTTTTAAAAAAGAAATATTGTCCTCACATAAACAGGTTTTAATCTTTGAATATCTTAATCAAATCAATGAATATGAATAAAGAGAGCAAACATTTTGTGACAGCATCAAATGGCCCAGAAAACTCTCTTGAATAATTTCATTTTGTTTAATATGTTTTTTTTTTGATGGCTAGCACCAAGTTACCACTATTGTGAATGCTAGGGTTTCCATGGAAAATTTTTGGAAGGGTTGACTATTGCTCTTGAACTATTTTGGTACCTACAGTTCAGCACACTAAACACACTTGTGTTTCTATAATTAATCACACATCGTTTAATGTGATTTACCCATGTATAAAGAGAATATATTATGGAATATAAAATGTTATTTTACATGGACAAATTGCTTTTGCCAAATAAATAAATATGTCATGACAAATTTCAGGCCATTTTCCAAATGACATAGGCTGTATCCAATTTCCAGAGCTTGCACCTAACTCAGGGTTTCCAACTTTCCACAATCCATTAAGCTCCACCCCTGACTATGATTTTAGGAACGTGGTTTAAGGTGAGGGAAAGAGACTGCTAGGAATGTTGTCCTACGAAATCCATGTTGAAACATGTTGAAATCCATGCTGTACCGTGAAGCACCTGTTTATCAGGCTGTAGCTGGTTAATTCTAACCAGCAGTGAATTCAGAGCAATTTAAAGTGAAGTTTAGGGATAATTTTGAGAATTCAACTTGCCGGATTGATTGTTATTTTTGTAGTAGATATGTTGCTCTGTTACCTTAGGAAATTGCCATTGAGTGCTTTCACGTTTGTCATGGCCACTGCACACTGGAGTGTCACAGCTACAAGGCTGTGATGTATTAGTAATTGATGGCACAAGGAGTGTGTATTGGATGGCTGGAGAGTCTCTTCCTTATAGAAAGACATTCACCAGGCTCAGATCTTAACAGCTGCAGAATATATAACTCAGTGCTGAGTACACCCATAGTCTAACAAACATACATATACACACACTCAGACAAACACACACACAGACAGACACATATTTCCGTTTCACATGGCTTATAAGATTTATAGTATGAAAGGTCTAGTTTGTGTTTCTTATGAAATCAATCATATTTTACCACAAAATACTGCACTTGTGTCAAGAAAAATAAACATTTTAGCACTTACCTTCATACTTTTCATTGGCATTGTAGTAGGTTACAACAACATTTGCTACTTTGTTTTTGTTACAAATGAACAATTCTGTTTTTATACCATAAAGCAAATAGTGTTTCCTACTATATGTTATATTGCATCCATTCACTTTGCATTATTTTCTATTTTAACTGTCATATCAAAAGACTCCCAATGTAATTTTCTTATTACATGTCAGACTTTATGTCATGGTCATTGGCCAATTTTTTTAATGTTTCGCTTGGCCTGCGATGAGACAAAACAACAGAAACACGATCATTTTCATCATCATAACTTTACATAAAAATATGCAATTTCTTCTGGAAAGCCATAATAGCACATTTCGTATTATGGGGGCTTTTCATATAGTGTTCATATTGCTTTCAGCAGTGAGATGAAACTCAGCATGGGAGTCAGCAGGGTCTCTCAGACCTCACACTATAGGGCTCAAGGCCTTTATTAACATTTCGTTTCTTCTGAGAGTCACAAAACCTGGCCTGACAGGTAGACAGATGCCCTTTGGCTTCTGACATGGAGCTGTGTTTGTGCTTGTGTGTGTTTGTATTTATGTCTACCTATGTGTGTGTGGATTGTCTGTGCCCAGCCCCTGGCAAACCCCCTCTTTTTTTTCGTCTAGAAAATGAAAGCTGCCTCCCATAACTTTTGAGGAAAATAAAAGAGGATGAAAGTGGGAAAAAAGCGAATGAGAAAGAATTCAGTTATTTATGGTTCATGTCATCTGTTCACTCGCACGATTTATGCTCTATAAAGGCTCTCCATTCTCTCTTTTTGCAATTTCATACCCCAGCAAATCAGATATTACACAGCTTTGAATTTTTAATATTGTGTGGTCTGTGCAAGATAGAAAGAGATATATTTTAAAAACTTTGAAAGTAGTTAAATGAAGTAACGTAACTTTAATTTTACAAGAGAGAGAACAGGGCTAGTAGTCACAAGGGCTGGATATCTCAAGAACTATAACGTTTTGAGTCAAAATTGCAAATTTCCAAACAGTTCAAAACCCTTATAAATGAGAATATATGTATGTATTTATATTTACACTACAATTCAAAAGTTTGGGGACAGTAAGTTTTTTTTTTTTAAAGAAATTAATAGTTTCATTCAGCAAGGACATAAATTGATCAAAAGTGGCAGTAAAGTCATAATATTACAAAATATTTCTAGCTATTTCAAATAAATGCTGTTCTTTTGAACATTCTATTTATCAAAAAATGTGTCATGGTTTAAAAAAAAAAAAAAGAAGTACAATTGCTTTCAATAATTATAAATGTTTATTAATGTCAGTATATTAGAATGATTTCTAAAGTATCATGTGACAATGAAGACTGGAGTAATGACTGCTAAAAATTTAGCTTTGCCATCACAGGAATAAATTACATTTTATAACATATTAAAATAGTTATTTCAAACTGTAATAATATTTCACAATATTACAGTTTTTACTGTATTTTTGATACAGTAAAACTTCTTTCAAAAACATAAAAAATCTCACCGACCCCAAACTTTTTGAACGGTAGTGTGTATAGTAAATAAACATATGTTTTTTTTATGTACATATATAAATAAAAAATAAGCAAATATATGAAGAATAAAACACTAAAATATATTCATTTAAAAATGACAGCGTTCAAATCATGTGGAAACCTCCATCCTGTGGAGTTCATGCACTCACTTCATCCAAATAACAAACTTGACCTTAAACTCTCAAACTTGAATCATTCATTGGCTTGCAGGACTCGTGTAAACGAGTAAACTCAGCAATGACGAAGATGCTTCCCTAAAATATTTTACTCCAAACTTCACCAGTTGTTATCGCCAAGTCAATGATTTATTTGGCCATCCGTGGGAATATAAACTGACGTTGCCTCAAGCCATGTTGTGTATTTCAGACATGCTAACAGCATATCCTACAAGTACAGAAGACAGTGAGTGCCATTGTAGAGTCATTTCTATGCAGCATTAAGTTGCATGAGTGCTTTTTGCTAGTCCTAATGGTGTCGTTTTGAGTGGTATTAATCTCTTGTCTTGTGTTAGCCAGTCTTAATGGTGTAAGCCTGTCTGAAACCGCCAAATAGGGAGATGTGTCTGCCAGCCTCAGTGAGCTATAGTGAGCTTGTGTTAATTGTCTGGTGAGTTCAGTCAAAAAATATTTCTGGTAACTCTTAAGTGACCTTGTGACATTAACTATAATGGACGTGCTACTTACTCCATGCAATACTTGCTTCCTGTTTATCGCCTAATTGCTTAATTTGGGTTTTAAACTAACTGAATGCTTCAAAACTTCTTAAAAACGTTGATTATATGGATTCTTGCCAAAGAAGGGTAAAGAAACAGAGTACTAGGGAGAGACAGAGTGAATTTCAGGATGATGGCCAATTCCACTAGGATGATTCATCATGCAGGGCACCTCTAGGGTTACGTTGCTTTACTTTTTGAAAATATAAACACACATTTACTCTTACGCACAGTCTGTTCCAGAAATAATGTTTTTTATATTATGTGCTTACATAAGCCAAGTCTGATTTATGCTTACTTTATGTAAAAAATGAACGTACTGACTGTAAAAAATGAACTTTAGAGAGTTGCTGTAATGTACTTCCTGGCTGTATCACTCTATAGCTACTGTATAAGATTAAATCTGAAGGAAGTATATATATAATTTATGCATATTCTAGTGTCTTGGCTCAGTAGCTTAAACTCCCATCTTCATTTCATTCCAAGCAAAGAGAGAACTCAATTTTGCAGTTTGTCTCTGCATTTCTATGCTCTTGTTATCCTAAACATAGTCACAGCCACAGACGGCACACCCACAGACCGCCCACAGTCCTCTCACTGACCGTCTGATGCATATTGGACACAAAACTGAAATGTACTTTCACAATCTGGCAAGCTGCTATGTGATTGGATGGTTTTGTGCAGCTTTTACTCAGTCCAAGATATGTTTACAAGTTACTGGATTCAGCAAGTGCTTTTGGGGATAAAACAAACACTGGCAAGTCAAGTAACATACAGTGGGTACGGAAAGTATTCAGACCCCCTTAAATTTTTCACTCTTTGTTATATTGTGATCATGAATTTACACATATTTACACACACACACACACACACACACACAGATATATATATTTGGAGATTTGGCTATGCAAGACTATGCAAACCACAAACAGGGAGACATTGGCCTTCCCAATGCCCCCCTTCCCCCAATAAAGGGTATTTATAGCACCTGCTCTCTGCAGTGAATAGGTATTATCAACAGGCACAGAATTAGATCAGATTAAATCCTAATATGATTTTACTTGAGGCGTCAGGCCCCCTGAGGCTCAGTTCTGCACTCAGTCTTTCATGTCTATTTGGAGCAGAAACATAAACATTGTGCAGCAGTATCAATGGAGGGAGGACGGCCTCTGAGAGAGTTCACTTCTCCCCCTTCTCTCTTCTGGTCATCTGTTGGTCTGCTGCCCTCTTTAATGATGCATGGAACATTAGCCAGCCACTATCCCAAGATAGGATGAGGCTGATGGCATTCTCTGGTCAAAGAGGCTGCATTGTTTGGGTTCAGAATAGCATGGTCTACTGAGAAAGGGGAGAACAAAGTGTGCTGTCTGTCGAGTTTGTTTTCTAAAATTGTTACCACAATCCTAATTTGTGATTGCTGCAAATTACATTTTAATGTCTTTCATATTCAAGCACATTTCTGCCAAGCACAGAGCGACCGGAAAACAGATTATGTTAGAAGTCATTTACATACATACAGGTTTATCTAACTTATTTTTACATTTTTAATTACGTTACACTTCACTGTGAAAGATCTGATTCACTATTGTGTTCATTTAATGCAAGGGTTTTCCAGCTGGGGTTAAACTTTTTAATTATGGAAGCTTGTTTCTGCCATGCAATAAAAAATATAAACATTTTATTGTGAGATATATATAGTTAGAATTGCAAGATAAAAACATGCAATTTTGAGAAAGAAAGTCAGAATTACGGCATGTTTATAACTCGCAATTCTGAAAAGAAAAGTTGGAATTGTGAGATATAAACATGCAATTACCTTTTTTATTTTTTTAGTCTATAGCAGAAACCAAGAAATGGAATTGTGAGATGTAAATTCAGAATTGTGGGGGCGGGGGGATCAAGATTTATATCTCACAATTGTCTCATAATTTCTCAGAATTGTGATAAAAAAGAATAAACACAAAAAACAATAATAATACAACAAAATCAAAACAAAATTGTCTATAGTTTTGTGAAATAAATTAATCAAATAATGGATGTATATATATATATATATATATATTTTTTTTTTTTGTTTGTGTAAAAAAATTCAGATTATATATTAATAGTGTCTTTTGAAAAAAAATATTATTTAATTTGCAAATTATTTAAATAACAACATGTCTTTATAATATTAATGGGATCTCACACTGTACATGAAAATATATAGCTGCCTTTATATTTTAGCAAAGAAATCTCTTGCAAGGAAAACATTCTATTTAGAGTTCCCTTTCAGTCGGTCACTTCGGCGTTGTGTCGAAGTTCCGTCACTAGGGGTCGAACTTGGGAGCCCAGACACCCCAGACATCATTGAGAAAAGGCCAATGAAATTGGCGAGAAAAATTTGCATAGCGGGCCATGCCCCAGACATCTGTGTATAAATAGGCCAGCGTGGCATTTGCTCAATCATTCTGTTCTTTGGTTCATTCACCTCTTAATCTCCTCGTCGTTGGATTTATGGCACTCTAGCAGTCCATCTCAAATACTTTCAGAGACAACTGGAACATATGGCTTATGCTGTTGGGACTGATGCATATGAGACCGCTTCAGCACGGGGTTCATACCCGAATCCTGAGATGGGCATGGCGCCGAGGAACACACCTCGCCCAACATCTCTTACTGTGGAGCCAGCAGAGATTCAGGTATCTGCGTGCCACACTCATCCCTGGCGACCTCAATCATGTAGCAGTCTCACTCTCACGGCAGGTCATGCTTCGAGGCAAGTGGAGGCTTCACCTCCAGCCGGTCCAGTTGTTTTGGAGTCAATAAGGTCAGGCACAGATAGATCTGTTGGCCTCATTAGAAGCCACTCATTGCCCACTGTGGTTTCCCTAACCGAGGCCCCCTCAGCACGGACACACTGGCACACAGCTGGCCCAGGCCTACGTGAATATGCATTTCCTCCAGTGAGCCTTGTTGCATGGACGCTGTGCAAAGTCAAGGAGGACATGGAACAAATCTTGTTTGTGCCACATTATTGGCCCAACAAGACTTGGTTCTCAGAGCTTGTGCTGTTGGTATCGGCTCCTCCCTGGGAGATACCCCTGAGGAGGGACCTTCTCTCCCAGGGGAAGGGCACAACCTGGCACCCGCGTCCAGATCTCTAGAACCTCTGTGTTTTGTCCCTGGATGTGACCTGGAGGAACTCCGAGGTCTTTCACCCGCAGTGGTGCATATCATTACGCAGGCTAGGGCCCCCTCTGCGAGGTGGCTATACAACCTGAAATGGCACATTTTCATGAATTGGTGTTCTTCCCATAGGAAGGATCCTCGGAGATGTGTGATCGGTGGGGAGATCCAGATCAGTGGGGAAGCACTCTCTGGTTATCATATTCCTAGGAGGCGCCCGGAGGTTGAATCCTCCAAGGCCGTGCCTCATCCCCTCTTGGGATCTCTCAGTGGTCCTTCAGGACTTTACAGAAAGATTAGTTTGAGCCCCTTTAGTCAGTTGGACTTAGTGCCCTCTCTATGAAGATGGCCTTCCTGACTGTGCTCACTTCTCTCTCCATTAACAAATCATGCCTAGAATTCGGGCCGACAGACTCTCACGTTGTCCTGAGACCCCGGCCGGGATATGTGCCCAAGGTTACCACCACTCCTTTTAGAGATCAGGTGGTAACCTTGCGAGCCATCCCCCCGCAGGAGGGAGACCCTGACCTGTCTCTGTTGTGGCCGGTGCAAGCCCTACGCATCTATTTGGAACACACACAGAGTTTCAGGCTGTCTGAACAGCTCTTTGTATGCTTTGGAGGTCAGCAGAAGGGGAATGCTGTCCTTAAACAAAGGATATCCCACTGGATTGTGGATGCAATCTTTATGGCCTATCAGTCCAGAGGCTTACCATGCCAGGGGTGTTGCTGATTCGCCAGCGTTAGCAAATGAAGCCTCATTAGTGGACATTTGTAGAGCTGCAGGTTGGGCTACACCTAATGCATTTGCCAAATTCTACATTCTGCAAATGGAACCAGTTTCATCCAGAGTTTTGAGCACTAGCTCATTACAACACTCAGGTGGTTGGTAGGGTGTAGAGCTTGCATTAAGTGCCTTCCCCTCTCTGAGGTGATAATGTGCACTTATTGAGTCCAGTTCAGTTCCTTCTTATGAACCCTGGACTACCCTTCCATCATTCAAGCACTCCCTTGTGTAGCTGAGTTTGGCGGAGGAACTCACTATAAGAATCCATTACGAGTATCCTTCGAGTGAACTCTCATAATGGATTAGTGTTCTGAATAGGATTCAGTGTTTCCCCTAGACAGACAGTCAATCTGTCACTTGTTTCTGCACTTGGTAGTTCTCCCCTTATGCGGAGACCACAACACAAAACCTTCCCTATGTAGTACTCCCTTTTAGTGAGTCCATAGGATGTATCTCCACATGTTACCTCCCCTTTGGGTAGGATGTGGTCTCTGTAGTGATCTTTTCCCACTTGAGAAAATGAACGCTTCCCCACATTACAACCAGGAATTTTCAACTGCTATTTATTCTTGTTTTTGTCAGAATGAGTGGAGGTGACCTCTGACTTATATGGCGGCTCTCCCGGATGTTGGAGAGTGAGATCATAAGTCTGGACATTGGAAGGTTACAAGGAGGTGAGTTGCATTTGGTCATGGCACACTGGGCTTGTCAACATCTGTGCCCCCACAGACTCGAAACGCAGTTCAGCAGCTGTGACGTTTAGTATAGGAACCCTTAGTGTTGGAACTTCGACACAACGTCGAAGTGACCGACTGAAAGGGAATGTCTCTGTTGTGTATGATAACCTTCGTTGCCTGATGGAGGGAATGGAGACGTTGTGTCCCATATGAAACAACTCTGAACTGCTTCTGAGTGGGTTGAGATGCTTCTCGACTCCTCAGAATAAAACGAGTGAGCAAATGCCATGCTGGCCTATTTATACCCGAATGTCCGGGGCGTGACCAGCTATACCAATTTTGCTTGCCAATTTCATTGGCCTTTTCTCAATGATGTCAGAGGTGCCTGGGCTCCTAAGTGCGACCCCTAGCGTCTGAACTTCGACACAATGTCTCTGTTCCCTCCATCAGGGAACGAGGGGTACCATACGTAACTGAGACGTTCTTTGGCAAATAAAAGGTTTGAAAAAGAGTGAAGTTCTGACTAAACTACATATAAACTAAAATACAAAGAGATCAATAAAAACACAACAAAGAGAAGGAAAAAACAAGAATATATTGTGATAGGTAAAACCTTGTTTTTAAGGAAAAGGAAAGCTTCCTTCCATAACCTGCATTCGGGGGTGGAGAAACATAAAAGAAGAGGATGAGAGAGAGAAAAAATAAAGCAAATGAGAAAAGATTCTTAGAGTTATTTGTAGCTCACGTAGGTTCATTCACACAATGGATGCTCTATAATGAATCTCCCATCCCTCTGTTTTCAATTTGTATCTCAACTCTTTATATCTTAAGTCCCAGGTAGCAGATTTAATTAAGAATCCAGTCCAGGACATCGTTTATTTATGAGATAAATTCAAGTGGCTGTTATCTGAAGGTATAGAATCGGCGTGACTTCACATTTTTATGCACAACTGCACTGCTGACATTTGCTACATATTATCCTTGTGAATTGTGAATTGGGATGGTAACAAAGAACAGGTTATTGATTAACTGGCAAGAGGAACTTGGATCTATTGTTGTACTGTGTGCATATCTGGGACATACAGTAAAAGGTCTAGGAAGAGGTGTCCTGAGTTTCCCATCAAGCACACAATAGTGTTTCAACATTGCATTGTCAGGAAATACAACAGTTGAACACATGACCACAGAGCTGTTAATTATAGCGAAGTTAAAAACTTAAAAAAATTTAAAATAAATAAATAAAATAAACATATAAAAAAGTAAAACATTTTTATAAAATAAAACTAAATAAAATAATAAATTATAATAGTTATTTAAAAAAAAAAAATATATATATATTTTATTTAAAAAATTTTGATTTAATTATATTTGAATGAGAATGTGAAATATACCATTGTATCAGGTTGCAATCATCTTAATAAAGATGGTTCAATCTCTTTCTTTCCTTCATAACCGAGAAGTGTTTATTCACATAGGCTGCCGAATGAAGCACCTGAGGGAACTGCTCTTCTCTCATCTCTGTTGTTTAATTACACTTCTTTTCTTCTGCGCAACTGCTCTTTTCAGCGTGGATTACATAAACAGCTCTCCTCAGCTTCCTTGCTCTGGTGCTACACACGCTGCGCAGCATAACACAATAAAGCCTTCCATCAACGCGCTGACAGTCTGAAATCAACAGCAAACCACATGCCTCATGTTTCAAGAGCTGAGACACAAACATCTTCTTCAAGCTGCAAAACAAATCTGCCAAACTGAACATGAGCCTGTCGTCATATATATGCATGCTGGAGTATCAGAGGGGGGAATAAAGGGGCATTGAGAAAGGCCTACTTCAGCAAGAGTTCACATAACATCACCCATAAGCACATCTGTCTGCCAGATGGGTTCCAAATTACACAAGATGTCACTAATAATAACTGCCATATTATTTATGCCCTTGTATTTATCAGCTTAGGGAAATGCAAGTAGCATTTTAATGAGAAAAGTTCAGGCTTTACTGACCTGCTGCAATACTAAATACCAAGTGCACAGTGTTATAATTTAGTGTCACATGGTTTGTAGCGACAAAAATAATAATTTAGCCATTGATTTAGTAAAGTTTTGCATGCAAACTTAAAATTGTCCACACAAAATAGGATATCTTGTCAGTTATTGTGGACTTTGATTGAAGATGTAATTTGGGGTGTGTCTCCATAAAAGTGCTCAATAAAGGGGAGTGTCAATGCAAATAGATTACATTGCACCCGCAAAGTGATCTGTCAAGCCTGAAAGTAATTTCGGAAACTGAGTGTGAAAATTAATACGATTGAACAGCAGGCATTAACCTGTTAGTGTTCCACTGTACCGCCCACAGTACACTGCATGTTTTAACTTTGTGTTAACTTCGTGACATACAACAACTAAAAAAAAACCAAAAAAAAAAAAAACCTAAACATGTCTCATCTCTTTGGACAGCTGAGATTCTTGTGATTCGAATGTTGCAAACCTTTTTAAGATACAATCAACACAGCAGGTATAATCAGTGTCTTTGTCAGACCGCCATTGTGCTTTCCAGATAATAGCTGAATGTTTTTTTTTTCCTTTTTCAGTGTGTTCAAAGTTCTATTACTCAATACCAGTAAGACTTACAGTGATTCTGAGGTTTATTCTGTTTAGGAACAAACCTTAAAGTGTCACCTTTCAAAAGAGACCAAAACAATGCATACTCCAAATGGTTCAAGTACAGCATGCAATTTAATTTGGGTATGCATTTATTAGGCATTTTAGGCTAAATTTACAGGAATGCTAAGGGGTTAATCTGATTTGGGTTATACACTGGCTGCTGTCACAGAGATGTTGAGAACAGAGAACACATAGGTGTATACTGCTTGATTGCAAATTCATTTCTTTTGAGATTCTGGTATGCAATTGTTTTATTAATAATTACATTCAGCAGAAAAAAAATCATTGCTGAATGGAATGCATTATATTCAGCACACTATAACTATAAGAATAAAGAAAACTACAATGTATGTCCTAATTTGTCTTTCCAGATTCCATACAGTACTTCCTACTGACCAATCAGCCTTGTTTAATCAAACTTGTCAAATGTTTTCTAGCACTACAGTGATAGATGGTGTGGTGCGCACAGAACCAGTTTTTGCTAACATTCTAGTGCATTGATAGCGATAGTTCACCCCAAAACAAAATACATATGAGGATATTTTGAATAATACTGTTTCAACTGTTTTTATCCATACAGTGGCTTCACTATATGGGCAAACAAAAAAAATTTTTCACAGTAGCTTCTTTTGTGCTAGGTTTGGAACAAGATAGGGCACACTGTCTCTGTCCTTAAGGGTGAACTTAATTTATATATCTTTTGTCTATTTTACCATTCTCTTCAGGGAGAGACATTTTCATATGCTGTCTAGTGTTGGGGAGGGAACTAGAGCGTCTGAGGTTTTTCATAGAGTGACTGTATTAATTGAACTGTCATTCTCAAGGCTTTTTCTAGGTTGTGTTTGTCAGACGTCACATCACATCCTTGCACCCAGAGCCTTCAATCATAATGTCATTTGTTTTCTTTTCAATTTCATTTGCAGGACATTTAATCAGCACAGTCAGGAAACAAGAAAACTGAAAAAAAAACAATGCATTAATATTGAAGACATGCAACATATAATACATGTCCCAGACTTTAAATTATTATTTAGAAGGTTTTGCTATTCTCTAAAGGGCTTAAAGGGATAGTTCACCCAAAAATTAATTATTTTTGCAACTGTTCTGACAAAGTATTTCTACAAGCTAAATAAATTACAGGCAAACCAAATACTAAGATATTCATGTTAATTTTTCATACCAACTTTTTGCTCAGATTGTTATGCTAATTAAATTTATTAAATAAAAAAAGCAAAATAAAGGCATTTTGACCTCTGAATGTTGCTATGTACTGTAGTTGTCAAAATGTTTTGTTGAGCATTTTTGGATCTATGTTGGTATTTCAGCACAGCTTTAAAGCATTAACAATCATCGTGTGTAAACACATACAGCTAACCAAACAGCTAACTAAGCCTGTTTCTCCTTTCCTAATCAGAGTTTGGGAAAAAACTGATTAGGGAAAAGATGAATGAAAATGAGTGAGAGTAAAAAAAAAGAGATGTGATACTGTCCCAACACTTTGAATAGGTGACTTCAATGAATAAATAACCAAGTGCATTCAGCAAAGATTATTCAGTTTGATGTAATAAGTGTATACTAATATAACTGACTGATGCCATTTCAGACTCGGCTCCACCGAGCTTCATTATCCATCTCTATTGGCTGCTGCATTCGTTCATTTCCTCTCACTTGTACTGACTGTGGAATAGATGTTATCGCTGCATGTTTTCCCTCTATTGACACTGCACAAATGGAATGTGTACTTGTTAGTCTATATGTGTGTGTGTTTGAGCTTGTGTGTATTAGAGGAGAATTTAGATTAACTCGGAAAGAGATGATAGCGAGCGTTTTGCTTTCTGTGTCTTCTTTGAGCTGGAGAGCTGGATTGTAATTTCACAAACAGATTCACCCACATATAAAACGAAGAGTGCATATTTAGATCGACAGACAGACAGAGAGACAGACATATATTTCTGTGTGTGTTTCTCTCTGTGGTATATTGTGGGCTCTAACTTACTGCTTTACCCCCCAAATCCTTGGCATTCCCTTCCATCCACCTAAATCCATTCCTGCATACTCTGATCCATTAGTCATGGCACTGGCTGGCACAGACAGAGCAGCCACTGTGCTCGGAGGCAGTGGTCCTGACAGCCCTGCCACCCTCTTTATATGACTCTGGAAATGGATGAGGGAGGTGGTATAGAGAGATGTATGTGAAAGATGTTCTGCAGCACTCTCATAAAGGAACAGCAAAGGATCCTGACATCAAACAGTCCTTCAAGTGTATTTTTGCGTTTTCCATCGACCAACCTTACATAGCAACAATGTCTCAGTCAGTGGTTTGAGTTTGGGGCGGGACTATTCATTTGTCTGACCAATGGAAGATGGGAGAGTAGGGGTGGGCGATATGACCAAAATCTTATATCACGATATGACTAATTTTATATCACGATAACGATATATACCACGATGTAGTTATTTTTTTCTTTTAAAAAGGTTTTTATGATATTAAAATCTTTGATACCATAGAATTTTCATAATCCTTATCACCAATGTCAATATCAAACTAATACAAGCCTAAAAAGAGACAAAAAACAACAACCTCGAGCTCACTGAAGATAAATAAACAGTCAGTGATGAAATAAGGATAAGAAACTAATTGCAAGCAATAGGACAAAAAAACTAAAATAAATAAGAAGCGCTACATACATTGTGTAAATTAATTAGTCTTCACTGTGTTAATTATATCTATCTATCTATCTATTGTAAGAAAAAGTGAAGACGTCGAAGATCTTGATGAAGAATAACTTTTATTACAGAATAGCAGTGACAAAGTACAGGCAGCACTTCGGATTCACCGGAGTCAGAATGAACCCCGAGCATCCTACGCTCACTCATTTTATACTCTATTACGTTCATCTTCCCGCTAGACATGTAAATGAAGTTTCGTCTTAAATGTAAATTGCGGATAACAATGAAAGTGATAGCCTTCCGTTCCCACATCTTTGGTAGTCTTTCAGGTGGAAACAACCAAATGTTAAGGTGATAGGATTATCTAGAATCCCTAGCAATTATATTAAAGTACCCTTTTGGTCAGCAGATGGTTCTTGATGGCCTACTGCCGCTCCCACGCTATAGGTGATGAAGTAACGTTCAGGAGATACTATTTACATATTATTGAGATCGGAAAGAATTATCTCTATGATAATTAAGCTCTTTGTAGAGAAAGGAGAATAGTTTACTTGGAGTGGAAGTTTGGTCGAGGCAGACTATAATTTCTTACACTATCTATCTATCTATCTATCGATCGATAGAGAGATAGATAGACAGATAGATGGATAGATAGATAGATAGATAGATAGACAGACAGACAGATTTGGGTGGCGTTATGCAAATCTTCCCACATCGTGAGACATGTGGGGGCGTGTTAGAACGAGCCGTTTTAGGTAGGCGTGGTTGACTCTTAACTTTTATAAAGAATATCTCTTTGGATTTGAGACTTTAGTCTTTGCAACTTTACAGATCTTCTTTATGCACCAAGAGCTTGTAACACTCCAAAGAGAAAGGAAAAATTGAAATCGCATCATATGACCCCTTTAACATTGTTAATGAATACTCAAATTGAGAACTAAAGAAAAACATTTTTGCTAACTGAAATAAAAATAAAAACAGAACTGTAAAAATAGTAAAACAAAAGTACATACTTATGGCTTTAAAATGAATTTTTATATTTTAAAAAATTTAATAAACTGAAACTAGAATACTACAACTAAACTAAAAATAACAATGATATAGTGAAAACAAATGAAAATTGATCAAATTGAAAATTTGTTTTAAGTGATCATTGTCCATCCAATGAAAGTCAGTGGAATCCAATGCTGTTTGGACCCCATTTACTTGTATGGACAATATTGTTTGTGTTCTGCAATAGAAAGTACGTCATACAGGTTTGGAATGTCATGAGAGTGAGTAAATGATGACAGGATTTCCATTTTTGATTGAACTATGCCTTTAAATAGTCTAAACTTAAGTCATTATTTTTAAAATCATGTTTGGTGACACTGATTGCACAGAAATTACAAACTTAAACTGATTAGTGTAAATTATGACAAAATTTTCATCCCTTTAACCTGTAAGGAGTTTGTGCCAGCTTTGAATTAACAACATCAGAAGCATCAATAGGCAGGTCCTTTGTAGAGCTCCTCACGTGTCATTTTGATTGACAGGTATAATGATGGAGCTTCTTAGTAATGAATCATTGAGCTGTGGACTGCTGTGGCATTCCCGCAGTGAGTGCTCATTTCAACAACTAACACATCCGCTCGCTGTCCCGGACTCCTCCTCTACTTCAGTCAGATCTGTAATGAAAACACGCTTACAGATGCCTCACCTCCCCACACTTAGAGCTGGGTTTGTTATTCTGAAATATATTTAAAGTGACAGCACACGTCAGCCCAACTCCATGCTAAAGTCATCAGAAATTTAACGCTCATGCTTAAAATAGACACCCACGCTGACAGCAATGGAGGTCCTCATTGCTATGGTTTACCTCAAACTCTTATTTTCGACACAGATAGCGAGACCTCACTTATTGCTAATCAACGTGAGTCAGACGCACAGTCTATCACTGGAATGTCATTTAAGGTCAGCGTACAAATACAAACACTCCCAGAGTCTATTTTCCATAGCAACACAGACCAATGACACCTGCCTTCATCTCCATGGGAACACACATGTCCTCCTTTGACTACCTTCCCTCTCTTTTTCTTTCATTAATCTCTCCCTATTTCTCTGTCTCTCACTCTCTCTCTGAGCGTTATACAAATCATTTATTTCCCTGCACAAATAGGAACCTCAGAATTTATGAGCCCCACATCTATTTATTAGTTCAGCATGGATTTCTGTGGTCTGTGTGGTCTTCGGTAGAGTCACATTTCTGTTAATGATCTCCCCAAGGTAAATTTAACCACAATTAGGCGGTAAATAACAGCCCTGAACTGTTTGAAAAAATGATGATGAAAGCCCTCCACCAGAGGATCCTACAGGCCCTTTAATTTGCCCAAATAAAAGGAAGAAAGCAAAACAAGACAAAACAAATGGATTTTTTTAGGTTTTCAAAAGCCCTGCTATAGAATTTCCAACCCTGCACATTCAGCAATAACGATTTGTTAGGTGTACATTGAGGAGAAATGCTTTGTTGTTAATTTTTGTGTTTTGTTTCCCAACCTGATTCATGACATTTATAGGAAGAGATGGGTAGGAAGCGTCCTTGAGTTTAATATAAACACACAATTAAAAGGAAAATAAAAAATTAGAACATACTGGCCCTGAACATTCACTTTCATATATTTATCAAGAAGGAAGCCATTAGTTTTACCGAACACATCCAAACCAGAATGTCCACTGGATACAGAAAAAAAAAAAAAAAAAGAAAAAAAAAATATATTTAGCTTGATATATATATATTTTTTTTTATTATTATTATTTTTAGACCAATCAATTTGATATATTTGTGATATGTAAACCAATAATGAAGTTATCAATACAATTTATAAAATAATTTTCAATAATCAGAGACTTAATCGCAGTAAGATGTTTACATGACACAAGCAAACCTCTTTACTCCAGTTTACATGCAGTTTTCATTATTCTGATTATTCACTAAATATTTTTATATTTTATCAATGTTTCATCCAATAATTAAGTGGCTTGCTATTGCTATGTTTACTTCCTCAGGTGAATGGAATTTCTGTCTATTTACCATAACGTTTAAAACACTTTTGTGGCTACTGAATCATTTGATAAACCCTAGATGCACAATTGATTCTTTTTTGAAAGAATGAAATTAATGCTTTATTCAGCAAGGATGCATTAAACTGACCAAAAGTGACGGTAAAGAAAAAGTCAGTTTCAGATAAATCCTGTTCTTTTGAATTTTTTATTCATTAAATAATAATTTGAGAAAAACAAATATCAGTTTCCACAAAAATGTGTTTTTAACAAAAACTATACTTATTTTTAAAATAAAAGTTTCCTGAGCACCAAATCATGTGACACTTAAGACTGGAATAACGGCTGCTGAAAATTCAGCTCTGCGGTCACAGGAATAAATTACATTTTAAAATATGTACTAAAATAAAATAATAATAATATATATATATATATATATATATTAAATTGCAATAATATTTCACAATATTACATTTTTGACAATATGTTTGATCAAATAAATGCAGCTCTAGCAGCATAAGAGACTTCTTTCAAAACATTAAAAATTTTACCGACCCCAAACTTTTGAAAGGTTTAAATAGTGTATACTTGTATGTCTAAAGAAAAAGATACTTTTAAGACATCCAGACTTTTGCTTTTGACTTCCTTTGACGTGTTCAGGCCTTAATTAGTCCCCCTAAAACCTCCCTACATTTCCATTTCCACGTCAGTTGTTTTGATCACTGATCTTTGCTCTGATTTCTGCTTTAATATTAAAGTTTTAATCTGGCAACATATGTATAATTTCCAAGAACAACAAAAAACAGTAAGTAAGAAAGACAAAGAGAGATTAGGGCAGAGAGAGAGAGAAAGAAGGAGTGGAGGTTGTCAAATAAAAAATGTATCTATTAGCTTGCAGCTGGTCTACTGTGTTCTTAATTAGGCATGTCCTGAGGCTATCATGTCTGAATGGATTACGCCCTAAATTCTCCAAAACACACACAACACACAAACACATATACATACCCCACACACCATATGCCACACAGTCTGTGGCCTGTGTGATCTTCCTGCCATCCTTTCTCTGATGCTTATCCAAACCCCATCACAGAGTTATTGGCATGTGTGAGAGACAGAAACTGAGCACTACACCATCCACTGCCTCCTAGACTCAAATCAATGAACCGTCTTTGAGTATTTACGGTTTATTGATCTTTTTTTGTCTTGCAGGAATATACCTTTCTGTTATCTAAGCTGCTGTTGGGGCGTTTGTGACCTTGACAACCAGATCTGCACTGTGTTTGTGCTGGTGCGCTGTCAACCCCGCTGCCGCTGTGTCATTTGTGGCAGCTAAATTGAAGGAGTGCTCTAATTGTCTCCCACACGTCTTGCCCCTCGCCACGCGTGCGGGAAGCCCCGGGCGGCCAGCCCACTCATTCCACTGTCTGTCTTCCTGCCCACAAACATCCCATCATAAACAATGACCTGAAGCCACACGGCATCTGCTGCATGAAAGATGTTGATTTTATTGGCAAAACGCGGCTCTTTTGGGTTATGGTCAATTTCATGTGAGCAGTATGATGAAGACCACGTACTATAACTCACATCGATGGGATTCACTTCATATGTGAAGAAAACACAACTAACGTAACACACAAAAATGGACCACAGGCATGGGTTTCTCAATGGCCTGGATGAAAAATTGGAGTACTCCAAAAACAAGCCAGCATTTTTACACCCCAGCAGCAGGTGGACGAGTGTATTGACTGTCAACAACAACAGAGCACAACATCAAGCATGGGGCCTGTGGACACTTGGGTCTGTACGGAAAATCAAAATCTTAAGCTTCCTTTTCGGACTTATGGTCACCGTTCTCATCATGGCATCCTACTTCTTGATGAGGGACCAGAAAGGGCTCTATTTAACGCCATCACCGTATCACCTTACCGTAGAGTCTCATCCGGCACAGCTGCCCCTTAATCTGTCCTTCGCTACAGACTACACAGTTGTAAGAGAGGTGGTGAGGAGCATTGTGGCCAAAGTGGATTTCAGTCACAGAAGAGTCCCTGACCTGAGAGAAGCGAGAGAAAAAGAGCCAAACGTATGTGGATTTGAATTATATTGTTAAAGATGCAAAATATATTTAGTTTTTTTACAATTATAAAATAATATAAATAAAAAAATGGCATATTTGATTGTTTCTGTGAATTTTAAGATTAAGATTATGTAGATTATAGTGTAGAATTACATTTCATTAGTCATTACATTAGTCGCTGTGTTTATTGTGTTTTACAGAATAGATTGATCAGAACTTCAATATTGGTGATAGTGCCATATAAATTTTTTTTTTTTTATAAAAATGGATGGCTAAAATAATTGACATAAAGGATATGTCAGTAATTATACTCACCAGGGTTGTGCAAAATTCATAATTGAAGAATTTTCTCCCTTTCGATTCATGAGTTGAACTGGAATGACAGGAAATTATAATGGAATTTACAATTCAACAATTACAAAAACTATTCAACAGGTAAAGGCATTGTCAAAAATGAAGTGTTCATTCAGCCTGGTTCAAAACGTTAATACAAAATAAATACAAAGAAGCACATACTCTACTTTCAAAAGTTTGGGTGGGCAAGATTTTTAAATGAAAGAAATTTTGCAGTATGCTCACCACACCTGCATTTATTTGATCAAAATTAAAACAGTAATATTGTGGAAATTTTATTACAATTTCAAATAACTGGTTTCCATTTTTATATATTTTAAAATATATTTTATTCCTGTATTGGCAAAGATGATTTTTTTTAGTAGCAATTATTTCAGTCTTCAGTGTCACATGATCCTTCAGAAATCATTCTGTTACTGTATTTATTATTACAGTTATAGTTGTGCTGCTTAATATTTTTGTGGAAACCAGGATACATTTTTCAGGATTCTTTAATGAATAGAAAGTTCAGCATTTATTTAAAATATACATATTTTGAAATATTATAAACCTTTGTCACTTTTAATAAATTTTATGCATCCTTGCTAAATAAAAGTATTAATTTCTAAAATGAATAAATAATAAATCTTACTGACCCCAAACTTTGTACATAAATGATGTACATACTACAAGCTACGCTCTGTCAAGTCTTAGTTAGTTAGTATAAGCCTTCTGGTCTTTCTCGTCCACAGATATTCTCTGCAATTCCTCGCAAATTTCTTCCCCATCTCAAGAACCCCTGTTGGTATGAAGAATTCTTTGGGAATATCACCGCTGATCCATATGGGAAAAACCTGTATGCTCTTTATTCAAAGCGCTTCCAAGCAATATACGACTACCTGCGCAGAGCGTTTCCGGCTCACCTGCATCAGCATGCAGGTAGACTGTATCGCCTGCGCTGTCTGCCCTTCTTTTACATCATCGGCCAGCCCAAGTGTGGCACCACAGATCTCTTCGACCGGTTACGGCTACATCCAGAGGTCCATTTCACCACAATGAAGGAACCACACTGGTGGACACGAAAGAGATTTGGTGAGTTTCGCGTAAGAGATAAATCACAGGGTTTAAAATGTGAATTCATGATGCTCGATGATCTTCTTTTGAAAGTCGGCAAAATGTTCATCACTCCCATTTTCTTGTAATGCAGGGCATCTGCTTAATGTTAGACAGATCACTGAGTTTTATCACATTCAGTTTATTACACGAATTTTACAGCTACAGAACAGCTGCCATGCAATTCTGGTTGCAAGGTATTTTACAACTGAAATAATTGTACTTTGTTTTCCCCTGGTTTAAGGTATCATCAGGCTGAGTAACAGTTTTCATAACCCCTATCCACTGAATGACTACCTGGACCTTTTTGACCAAGCAGCCAATCACATTCAAGATCATTTGACAAGCAACTCCTCCAAAAGCCACAAAAAAGTCAACATCATAATCGGTAATGTTTTTGTTTTTTTTGAGTTTCAATCATATTTTAGGTGTAGTTTCTCAAGTGTTGTGTTTTGTCAGCCAAACCTCTTTGACCTAAAATATTTATTTGAAATACCCCCTGAGATTTTATAAATTCAAGTTAAGTTAATATTTCAATAATTTAACACATTCGCATTTTCACAGTTCTCTGACATCAGTTAATAGTAAGGAGCAAACAAAATTAAAATGAAAAATTATTTTACATTTATTGTAATTATACTATTTTATGATATTATTATTAGCTTTTCATAAACTCAAGACCCCCCTGCAGTTCCCTCTCGAACCCCAGTCTGGGAAACCCTTCGTGAAGGTATTGTGTTTTTTTTATGATGATGATGATGATGATGAAAGAGCTCAAATTAAATACACATCGTCTAGACTTTCTAATTAGATGTGCCAGATGCTATGGTCAAGGTCTGTCTTTGTCTACTGAGGCCTACTTAATTTGAAGAAATTAAATCAACTAAATAAAAAACAAAACAACCCAGCCATAAATAATCACTAATATCATTCATCAGATTAAGCCTGTCTTCAAATAAAATATGAAATGGGTTAGGATCAAGCAGGATTGTAAACTTTTACTAATAATCTTATACACATTTTATGATTGACAGGTGAGGCGAGTGCATCCACAATGTGGGACAATAATGCTTGGGTTCATTTCTACAACAACGGAACGGATGTGGAACCTCCTTTTCTGGTCCAAGACTTCATTCATGCTGTCCAACCAGATGTCAGATTCATTGTGATGCTCAGAGACCCAGTAGAGAGGTACTACTCCACTTTTCAAATAAGATATAATGATGATTTATTATTATGGTTCGGATATCATGTGAGAGATGCTTTTTAGATTGTCCTCTTACCTCTTATTGTGTTTGTACTGTGTATGTGTGTGTATTTGCGTGTGAGAGAGCAGGCTTTACTCAGACTATCTGTACTTTGGCATGGCTAATAAATCTGTGGAGGATTTTCATGAGCGAGTATCAGAGTCGTTGCACCTGTTTGAGGGCTGCTTAGCTGAGAGGTCCATCCGTTCCTGCATTTACAATACCACCCTCAACAACCTGATGCCTGTGAGTGCAGTATGAATCATGATCATATCAAATGTGAATATTTAATTTGCTGTTGCTATCTTAAAGGGAAAGTACACCCAAAAAAGAAAATTCCATGATCATTTACTCAAAACTCATGTCATTCCGAACCCGTGTGATTTAAAAACAGATGTTAGGTGATCTAGTAATGATGCATTGAAAGTCAATGGGGAACAAGTGCTGTCAAGTTGCAAAAACGATTCTTTCAATTCATTAAAATGTTATCAGATCTTCTGAACGATAGATGGATATGTCTCACCAAAGCATCTCAGTTGGTAATTCTGATTAGGGACGGGCACCAAAGGCGGCTGGTATGAGTCAGAGTCAGATTTTGTTCAGACTGATATGATGTAATTGGTTCAGCCACCAGGTGCAGCCGCGTAGATAAGATATACCCACCAGAGTATGAGCTGTTCTGGCTGTTCCCCAAAGCTGTGCAGCCAGTAGATGATCTTCACCTCTGGAGAAAGCTGTTGAAGCTGAAATTAAGGCAATTTTAGAGAAATCTAAATGTGTTGTGAAGTATACATTGTTTTGCTGCACTGATCTGGGGATTAACGTCATGAATGTTTGATTTATGGCTTTGAAGCTGTTTAAGCTGGTTGATGAACCAGAAAAAGTCTGGATTGCTGAATCATTGCTGCTTAGTCTGGTAAACTGGATGCAATATTATACAAATAGAGGCTTGTGCACCATCCAGAAATGAACTGAGGATGTCTATTATATTTTGATTTAATGAACTGAATTTGAACTGAGGTAACAGAATGCAGAATTGCTATTTTAATATAATTAAATCAAATGTCATTTTGTGAACCATTGTATGCCATTTAGCATACCATAATTCTCTGATTTTATCTATACTCTTCAAAATGGAGCCAAACATCAATATATAATCAATAAATGTAAATATTTATTGGTATAAAGTTATCTGGGAACAATGTGGTGGACATTTTAACATTTTAGATGGTTGTACAAATGTTATCTTACACATCAATAAATAAATAAAATTTGTCAAAATTAATTGTGTAATTATTTATAATTTGTACTAAACTTCCGAAGGAGATGAACTGTTTTCTTGGTATTATAATACAGTACTTTAAATACATATTATACCAGATGTTTACATCAGAAGCTACTTTTAAAGATTATATTGTAACTATAATCACCATATGATATAGTAGTGCATACAATTCTGTTATAAAACTGAAAAAAATCAGGGATTGATACACTGCTAAATGTTATATTGATCCTTTGGGTCCCTCTGTTGGTGAACACATGAAATGAATGCATTATTTAAGATCCTTACTTCTGTGCTTCTCAACCAGGGAATCGGGAACCACTTCCTGGGGCCTTTTAAATTATTTATTTATATATAAAATACAACTTAATTAAAATGATAAAATCACAAAAATTCAAGATGTAGACTGTAGATATAGAATCATATCCCAACCCCCCTTTTTAAACATACAGAATGAGAGTCTTGCATTATAATTGATTTAATTTAATATATCAACCCTCCCAGTTTCTGGTAATAAAAAGATTTGAAAACAAGTTGTCAAAATTTCATCAGAAATACCAGAAAAATATTATATACTATGCAGTGTTAGGTCTATGCAGGGTACTGCACATACTATTGTCTATTTCTGAATCTCTTTAGAATGAGGTTGCTTGTCAATGACCAGCACAACTGGTCTGTTTAATAATGTCTGTCATGAATGACAAAGAGGGTGGCACTGCGGTTCTCTGTTTTTGTAGGTGAGGCTTCAGGTGGGTCTATATGTCATATACCTGCTGGACTGGCTGAGTGTTTTCAGTAGAGAGCAGATACTCATCCTACGACTCGAGGATCATGCTGCCAACCGGAAAATCACTATGCGAAGAGTCTTTAAATTTCTACAGTTGGGTAAGTTAGTTTTCATGCTTCCACATACATGCTACCAGAGGCGTCATGCCCATTCAAAGTGAGGGGGCACGTGGATTTTTCTTGGATTTTTGAGCCAAGTGGATTTCGAATGCAGCTTCCAAAAGACAAAAAAATAGCCGATTAATATTTTCTATATTTAATACAATCACACAGGAGTGCTTAAAACGTTCAGTGCGTCATATCATCAGCTGCTAAATTCAAATCTGTGTTTGCTGGCTGGCGCTGAGTCATATACAGACGCGTTTATACAGCACTGCGCATTAACCAATCACACACAATGCTGTTGAGCTTATGAATGCAATGACCAATCAGAGGCTTTCAGATGAGTCATTGCTAAAATGCCGGTGTTTTCTTCGCTCGCTCACTGAATACCTCTTTCTGGCGAATTCTCTCGTCAAAAAAAACAAAGTGCAAATGTGTGTACGACTCTGTAAGATATTACTTTTCATAGTGTAAACACAAGGCCGTTTCTAGCCAATTTGAGCTTCAGTGATTTTAATGGGGGTTTTTGAGAGTGCTTGAACTAGACTGTCAGTGAAAATGTTTTTTGATAAAGTAAATGTTCTTTGCTCTCTTTCTGTACAATGAAAGTCTTATGATTAGTAGCCTAACTTGCAATGTTAAATTCACATTAAATATAAACTCAGTCATATTAAAAATATGTTATGGCATGACACCCATATCTGCTAATTAAGTGAACAGACAGGTTTTTATGCATACAAAAATAATGAGTGCATGATGCCCCTGCATGCTAAGATAATGTGTCTGTTTGATTAACCTCTTAACTCTTGAAAAAAATTGTCATCATGTGCAAATAAGTGCAAGAATCTGTTATATCACTGACCAAGTTTGTGCTTCATCGACTCTACAGGACCTCTTACTCTGCAGAAGGAAGCAGACATCACAAAAAGCCCTGCCTCCAACACCAGACGACCAGCCAATCGAAATCTTGGCCCAATGCTGCCTATAACCAAGGAGATCCTGCAGAGTTTCTACAAGCCTTTTAACCAGCGCCTGGCCCAAGTGCTAAGGGACCCTGCCTTTTTGTGGACGTAGCCCTGAGGAAGAGGGAATGAACAGACATGTATTATTGTAATAGATATAAGTGACACAAATTAAACTCAGATTTAAATTTGTTAGGCCAATGCTGGGTGGCTGGTATCACCTTTGGCCAGAATTCAAATTTAAGAAAATATTTTCAATTATAGTCAATTATATAGTGATACCACTGACTTTATTTTTATTATTTTTTCGTTGGTTATTTGGTGCTGGACATGTACATTATTGCACTTTGATACTGTGAGAGTATTTGGTCACAATGACCACTGAGAAATTAATAAACAATTTATTTAATGTTTTTGTTATAAGGACCTGGAAGCCGAGGTGTTTCAACAAAATGAAAGGATACAGAAACAGAAAAGATGGCAGTAAAAACTAATATACACTCAAAAAACGACAAATAATATAAAAATGTCAATGTTTTGGAGTTTAGCTCTGAGAATGTGAGAGTGTTGCCTGCAAGTCAGACATGGACATATAATATAAAGGACAATATAAAGGGTTGTGAAAAAAGAGAGAACAAAAGTCATCCTGGACACTGAACTGAGTGAATGAAACCTGATGTCACTGTAGTCTACTTTTAATGATTTAATCTGTTCGTCTGACCGTACTAGGGCAAGAGTAGATTCATTCCAACTTAATACAACTTTGATATCTGCTGACTGAATTGTCAAAAATATTTCTTTTTTAAAGTTTTTTTTCTCTCTAAAACTCAATAATTTGTCAGTAGAACTGGTGATGGTAAGTTAAAAATAAATAAATAAATAGATTTATTTAAAACATAATTTTTATATTATTTGAATAAGCTAAGTATCCCAATAAGTCACATGGATAATAATATTAGGCCTAATAAAGTTTTTTTTTCTAAGGCTGTCAAGTCAATAATTACAATATTTTATCACTCATATGTTATATTTTAGAAATGTTGATGTAAGATTATTAAATTTCCCTAACAAATACGTGAATGTTAAAATGATGAAAGTCTACTAAATAAATATTGGTAATTTAGGCTAAATGCTGCTTACATTTTATTAGTACAATATAGGCTAGTCTTTACTTTCTAATGGCAATCAACCAATAGAGAAGCATGTAGTTTTTCACCTCCTCACAGTGCATTTAAAGAACTGATATATCCTTCATGACGTCGGACGGTTGAATCCCGGATGGGACTGGAGGAGCGAGGGAGCATGTAAACATCAGTTAAGCCCTGTACCAAATTTCCCATTTTGCGGTCCTTCTCCAAATCCACTTTGGTGACGCAATGCCGCATAGACAGTCGGGTATCACTGCGATAACGGCAAAAGTTACGTCGTGGCCGCAAGGGCGGCGCTCGTGAATAATCGTGGATTTAACAGGCATTCGGCGGCCATGATAACACGAAAACTGTATTCGCGACATCGCGAGTAGGCCTACCTCTTACCAAAGAACTTGTACTGTCTTCTATACTTTTTGCCCTTACTCAGACTTACTGCTCATTTGACCTTTAGCTTTTAGCATACCTTACAGTAGTAAACATACTCGTATGCAGAGTCCGTTTTCACGCGGCAAATTTAAATATGCGGAGGCGGCCTGAGTAAGATTAGATTTCGCAAGATTTTAAATTAACAACTTAAATTACAGTCAGTTGCTCACACATGGCTTTAGAAGTTCATAAATCACATGGATTACTCCTAGGACGGTGAACTTTCTACATCATCGCCTTCCCAAGAAGAAACAGGTGAGCATTTATTTTCTTTTCACTTTTAGGGAAGCTTTACACTTTAGGCCTATAGTTTTAAAAACTAGGCCTATTCTAGGTTGTATATTTATTAGTATGTCTGGTTTTTTTGTTTGTTTTCTTTTCATTTTTTCCCTTTATTTTATTCTCAGTATTTTTGCCCAGAGTCCCAGTTAAATTCGGACCCTGGTCTGTGGATTTTTCTGGTAGGATTTTACGGTTTAAAACGTGACTTTAGTTATGCAATATCCTCACTAGAGGGCAGAAAAGGCCGATTTTAAAATTGTTTAGTCTCAGCAGCAGAACTTGAAAACAAACCAGTTAATAACTCCAAGAATCATATTCGCAATCAAACACACACAGAAGACGTGTATTTGTATGGGTCAGGGATTGTCTATGTTGAAGGGACCAAGTGTCGTCACAAGGGTCGTAAAACCTGAATCACGTGGATTGTACACCGAAGAGCACGGCATCGGCATGATAAATAATACATTAATGAAAATGTAAAAATGAAGAAAGATTGATGTGAGTGTTAGCTTTAGGGTGAAGAGACGAAAATATCATATTAGCTCAGTATAAAAACAATATGTCAATGGGAAGTCCCCACCATAGTAGAAATGCAGTACACATGTATGTCAGTGTACAATAATGCTTTTGAAAATAACAGAATACAATCATAAGCTCATTAATCAAGGAGCTAGCATACTAACTGTGTTAAATCCACCGTTTATGTAATACATCAATATAAATGACAGTAATTATAAGAAGGCTCTTAGAAGGTTGAATTGTTTTTGGAAATAAGATTTTCTTTTTCCTGCTAGACTGAAGTTATTCGTATGTTGTTTGTGTATGTGCCAAAGAGCTGAAAAACGAAGCAGTCTTTGATCACTGTAATAAGTTTAAATAAGCCTTCACGGTATCATTGTCTGTGTCTGTATCAATAAGAGATGTGGAGGAAGTCAGGGCACTTATGGTCACACTTTAAAAGCATATGTATCCTTTTGTCTCTCTTCCTTTTTTCCTTTTATGACCCTTGCCCCAGGTCAGATTGCCCACTCCAATTGGTGATGATATTTTTAGCAGCAGTTTTCCCCACAGTCTGACCATTATTGATAACATTGATCATTGGTAACCAACAAATTTGCATAAAATATACTGGCTTGATTTTATTTATTTATATACAGCTTTTGACAAAACAAAATATTGACTTATGTAAAATAATTTTTTTTGTGACAAGCAACTTTAATCAGCCTTTGCACTGTCCTTTTCATATCTGTAAAAGGTAGAGATATTTCAGTCTGGAAAGGTTTATAAAGCATTTCATTGTGTTTGATTCGAAATAGAGAAGAGACTCGGATTTAATTTTCAAAAAGAGGCAATAATAAAGAATATCATGGGGGCAAATACTTTTTCACAGATCTGTAGATATGTGAACCATTAAGAAAATGAACTCTGAAATGTCACTGTGTCAGACAGGAACTGCTTTACAAATAGTTATACATGTAATTACTGAGATGGAGAAACAAATGTCAATCTTAATATTTGGGGGCAGTAAGGTGTTTGTGCAAGCAATTTTATGAGCACAATAAAGCAAACATTTACACATCACAGCAATATCTGAGGTTCAGATAAGGCTGTTTATTAATTATATTGTTGATACTGAACAATTCAACTGACACAGATACTGTGGTTCAGTATGCTTGACATAGAATAAAATAAAATCTTAACATCTTTGCTGGGTCAAAAACATTGTAAGCTTACATGTTCTTCTGCAATAATCCAGCCCAGCACCTTGTAAATTCACCTTTGCTATGCAGAGGCTTTTAATGTTCAGTCAGTTGACCTAAAAATGTCAGGCAATTCTTACATGGAGCTCTTTTCTTCTTTTGGTTTTTGTATGCCGAGGAAATTAGGACTCCTGAAGATACACATCAGCTGTGTTCACACCTCACCAAGATGTTTCTGACAGCCTCTTGCTATTGTAGGAGAGATTTTCTAATCAAAACAGCATGAAATCTTATCAATTCGTTGCTGAAAGATGACAAAATCTTTCAAAAAAAAGAAAAGAACACAAGGCTGTTTTGATGAAGCATAAACCTTTCTTTATATGACATATCATCAGTATACCTCAGAGATTTGACTCACGATGAGCTGGCTACACTCTGATGGAGTATGACATTGCAGACACACACCCCTCCACGCACATTATTCATAGCTCTCTGCTCCATTTCCTCAAACACATTTCTCACTATGTCTGCCTCCTTTTCACCTGCTCTTCGTAGAATCCTCAGAGAAATACAGGGGTGCCGTATTTCTGTGGGTGGATGGAGAGACAAGCGTGCGCATGACTCATCTGTTGTTTGTCTTTAGCTGGAGATAGATTTCAGGTCTGGGCTTATATCTGGTTGACCAAAGGAATGTAGATAAAAGTGATGTTTGATTGGCTGCCTGGTGCTGTTATGGGGTATTGTGTTGCAGATAAGAACATATTTTCTCTGTATTCTGTTTTTGGTGATAAAAGAAGCTCAAATGAGGTATTTTGGGGATTTTGACATCTTGCAGTGCCTCTCAGTGGCATTTGGCTTTGGAGTCGAATGTGAATGCACTCTCAGGAAAAAATGGTACAAAACTGTCACTGGGGTGGTATACTTTCAAAAACTACTAATATGTATTCTTTAGGTACTAATGTGTACAATTTAGGGGTAAATAAGGTACAAAGATGTACCTTAGGGTACCATTCCACAGCTTTGTACATTTTTTTCTGAGCGTGTGCCACTAAAAATAAATCTGTAAAATTTACGGTAAAAAAACGGCAGCTGTGGTTGCCGGAATTTTACCATAAAAAGTACAGTAGCAACGTTTTAGGTTTTACGGTTTTAACTTAAATTTACAGTTAAATACTGTAATTTCATTAACTGATAGATAGTTAATATACCAACCTATTGAAGTACTGAAATCTGTTTTGTACCTTTGTAATACACTGATAACCACCAAATGCAGGTGGTGATGAGAAAGTCACATGATAAACCCATCACAAGCCCATCACAAGCAGCTTTTAAATAATAACATATATAGAAGGTGCACAGTGTCATTCACACAAATGCTAAATGCCATCATGGTAACACACATGAAACTGAAATAATGCAATAAACATTCATTTAACAACATTAGGTGTAACACACAACCCTAATATACAAAACTGATAAGAAAAAACTAAGAAGAAACATAGTTATTTCAACAAAAAAAACATCAAATTTGAAATGTAACGCAGTGAATTCTAGGAATGTCAATTTACGGTTATTCACTGTAAATTATACGGTCTTTTTCCACTTCCAAAAATGGTATACTACCGTAAAATTAATGTCCAATGCGTGTAATGGCCAATACATGTACTGTATGTATGCATGTAATTACGTCGTGGCTGCAAGGGCGGCGCTCGTGAATAATCGTGGACTTAACAGGGATTCGGCGGCCATGATAACATGAAAACATGTAACATGCATATAATGGCCAGTTCATTTAATATTTAATTTAATTGTGCATGCTCATTTCCCCTATTTTCACATTTAGATTACCTTTGCTGTCATCTAACGCTCACCGTTTAATTTTTCATTTCTAAATGCAAATCTCAATTGATTATCCATTTTTCATAATGGTTTTTCTTTATAATGTTGTGATGGTTAAATTTTGGTTTATTTCGATAAAATAGTATACAAATTTTAGAATGTTAATTAATAATAAATGGTTTGCATGTTTATAGTATTATGTCCTTTTAAAGTTCTAACATGTACCTTTAAGGTACTAATTTGCACCAATTAGGGGGAAAGATGTACCTTTTTGCTTTTGTACTGCCCCAGTGACAGCTTTGTACCTTTTTTTCTAAGAGGGAACTCCCTTTTTTTAAAATATAATTTTATCTTGTACACATTCCTAAATTCAGAGTTAAATGGGACCGAAAAGGTTTGTGAAGTTTTCAGCACCTCTTTCCTGATTTCCATGTCATGCATTGAAAGCACACAGACACTCACACATCGACACACACATAAATACCACTTTCACACTGCCCACAGTGGTAATTTATCCTTGATAGAGAGGGTTTCAGGCTGTAGGGCATCTTCAGATGGATGATTGTGTGATCCATTCAGACAATAATGAGTATGAATTTGCTGCTTTGGCCGCTGTGGGGGAGAGAAGACAGCCGCAGATGAGTTTGATTGGTTCAAAAGCACTCTTTGACTTCATGATGTTTTTCAGTCCTGTTCAGTTTACTAAAGGACACCTATTATCCCAAGGATGCTATTGACTTAAAGGCTTTCTACTAGGGGTGTAACGATTCACTCGTTTTCTCGATGCATCGATTATAAACCCTGACGATGCAATGCATCGATCTTGAAACATGGATTTTTGAATCGTGAATCGTCGATTTTGGACAGTAATCGATTTAAAACGCTAAGAATCGAATGAATCGCGATTTCTATAGCGATTCAATGCTTTCAAAATATATACACATTAAATTACTACAAGCACGAATTAATGGAGACCTTGAACAGTGTTCGTGCCCTCGCATCTCTCCTTCACGCGCTCCACTATTTACCGCCTGAGACTGTCACAGTATTGCGCTCTCTCTCCGTTCGTCTCACTGACACATTTTTTGAGCAGCTGATGTGTGATGATCTCTCCTTAGTACTTAGTACTAGGCCAGTAATGCTAAAGTTAAGTAATTTTGCTTTTCTGTAGTTTGTTCGTTGCTATAGCAGACATCAGGCGCGTTTTCTTTCAGAATCATCATTTGCCGATGGAGAGGAAAAGTTAAATACTATAGCATTTTATTTTATGAAAATGAGATAAAGAAGAGCACTGAAAGAGAAGTGATCTCGCGCTCATAGAACATAAGACGTGCCAGGCTATATCTGCAGCTAATCTGATTAAAAAGCAGAATGAACTGATAAAACGTTAAGACAATAAACACAATAAATAAATAAAATTTATGAATGATGCAGTCACAGTGCTAATTGACATATTTACAGTACAGAAACTATAAAGTATATTTTCTACCTATTCTGTGCAGGAAATTAATTGTTTGTAGTACTGTATAAAACAATCATAAAATTGCCATTAGGAAAAAATTATAGATTACAAATGATTGATTATTCTTGTTTTGTTTTTTCTCTCTAACCTATGGTTCTGTAACCATAAAGGCTGCTGTGTAATTTGCCCCCTTGACTGACCATTTAAAGAATTTAGGGGAAGCATTTAAATAATCCTGTGAATGCACTTAAAGAATGCAGAATCGAATCGTTAATCGAATTTTATTTTCATCTGAATCTCTTTGCAGAGATGAATATTCTTATAATGAATTATTCAAATGTGCTCCAAGAAGTTAAAGTTGATGATTGAAATCGCTGCATAAATTGTGAAAAATTCTGTTTAGAAATCGCACAGGCATTTTATTAATTATTCATGCAATTGTGCAACCTAAGAGGGGGGAAAAAAAAATAAAACGTGGACAATGAGCTTGTAACTTGCCATTTACTTTAGTACACTGGGAGAAAAGAATAAAGTTAAACAGACTAGTATGTTGTTCTGGGGTTATACAGAAACATTCCAACTCAGAATCCTATCCTATCTTTGGAATCATAGTAATTTCACTTAGGAAATATAACTTTTTTTCAATCTTAATGTCTGTTAAGGGTGTGTTTACACTTGTAGTGTGGTTCTCTTGGTTCTTTTGGTCCAGACCAATAAAGTAAATGATACATTGATTTAGTCCTGATTCGCTTAATTCACATTGGCTACATTTACATGCAACCAAAATCCGTTAGTAATCGGATTGATGGCTCCATCGGACTGAAGGGGTGGTGTAGACCTTTTCTAATCCGATCGAGAGGACATGTAAACACTTGATTTGATTGAAAACTGAAACTGGAAAGTACTGCGCATGTGCAATTACACAAAAATGGCATAATGACGTATATTGCGTGGAATGAGCTGTTGTTCGTGTTTGTAGAATGAAGTGTCTTAAATGACTGTCATATTATTCTAAAATTCTCAGTCCTCAGTCCTCACTTTATACTCTCAACAACAGATGGCTTGTTTTGGCCACGGGAATGGGAGGTTTTACTGCTTGATAAAAATAAGCAGCACGACACAAAAGCTTCATGTGCTTCTCGTCTCCTAATTAGGGCCCGAAATAGATAAATATTAAATCTGCTCTTTAAAACAAAGAAAAGAAGCAATAGTAGGAGAATAGTATGTGCAAACAGAGGGAAACTTTTTTTCCCCACATTTTTTATTTTTTTGTGCACTGCTAATGTGTTAAATCTCTCAGGACATAAATGCATCTCACCTAAGCTGCACTTTAAAAAAGGGAGATCATTAAAAACGTTACATCTCTCTGAGTAATTAGAATCCACATTGATTATTAAAACTGAACCATGATCACTTCAGACAGACCCTTTTGATGTATAAAGAAAAGCTGGTCTTTGCATTGCTGTAAGTTTTATACAGCAGATCTTGTTGATGTCATAAAGTGATTGGGGAGCCTTAAGGGCATCGTCGTTTGAATTTAAAGCCATCATTATGAATTGCTAACTAAAAATGCTTTTGTAAAAAAAAATGTAAATTTGTATTACATAGTAAATCTGAGATGCTCAGATGTGAAAATGTTTTGTGAAAGCACATGTGGAAATGGTAGATGATTGAGCAGTGACTCTAGTTGTGAGTGACTAATCTGTGAATGTCCATTTGAACAACAAAATGTCTTGCTGTATGTCTGAGATAATAAGATGTTTTTAAAAAACTGAACATATGTCAGAGTAAAGATGTGTCAGAAGAACGAGACCCTCATTATTTGTCATCTGGATAGATAGCGACCTTTAGTCTTTAAAACGTCTTTCAAAACTTGTGAGTCTCACGTCAAAACTTTAATGATGCTAACTTTCCGGTGAGACCATTAGGTAGCCAGGAAATGAACCAAAATGACAATCCATAGCAGGAAGCAATAGGAAGCATTCTGACTATGACGTCAATTAGAGGTCGACCGATATTTGGGTTTTTCACTGGCCGATGCATATATTTAGAAATCAGGGCAGCCGGTGGCCGATATATGATGCCGATTTTTTGGCCGATATGTTTGGCCGATTTTCTTTTTTTCCCCTTCATCTCATAAAAGTGAGTTTGAGTAAATGATTATTGCCGGGGACACGATAGTAATAGTAGTAGTAGCCTAATTCAGAGTAATAATACATGGCTCAAAACTTAAGCACCTTCTCAAAACAGTTCTGAAGCATGCTTTTTGTTTGTTTGCTGACAGACACCAGTGTTTCCCACAGACTTGCAAATGCTAATTCATTCTACGCCAGCAGGAGGCGCTGTTGGAGCGGAGATATAGCGGTTTCCCCGGTAACGGCTGTAATCTAATAAGCACTGTGACTGCGCTCACAAACGCTAACGTTACTTTATCAGGCATTACAGGAAAAACAAAATGAAAATGACACCTAAGCTCTTCTGAAGACGGTCGGTTCTTTTCAAAGATACATTCATATGAAAACACCCGCGCTGCATTTTAATTTTGAAACGTGCAGTGATCAGTTTATTCAACGAGGTAATAACTCAATGTATGGGAAACACTGGACACTGCTATAAGTCAAATGGCCAAGTGATAACATAAATAAAAGTGTTCACACATATTACACAGCCTGCTGCTCATAACTGCTTAAGAGTGCACTGGCCACGAGCGATGACATCGTGGATGCTATTGGCAGACCTACAAACACATTTCACGAGGAAAGTTAACGTACACGTTATAATCAGCCCAGAAGTTTCGTCTGAA
>NW_015654491.1:1544067-1603674 GCF_001515625.1 Sinocyclocheilus rhinocerous
TCTTTTCAAAGATACATTCATATAAAAACACCCGCGCTGCATTTTAATTTTGAAACGTGCAGTGATCAGTTTATTCAACGAGGTAATAACTCAATGTATGGGGAACACTGGACACTGCTATAAGTCAAATGGCCAAGTGATAACATAAATAAAAGTGTTCACACATATTACACAGCCTGCTGCTTAGGGCTGCACGCATGCGATATTTAATCGCATGCGATATTTAACGCGCATCTTGTCAGTAAAGCCATTCTGTAATCAGCGGTAAATCTCCATCACGTGCGGGCTTTCACATGGAGCAGCATTAACTACACAGAGCCGTTGTTCACCGACAAGCTGCGCAAAACATGCGCAAAATATGATCGTGATTTTGCGCAGCTTGTCAGTATCTCAGAAATATCTCACAATTACAAATTTTTCTAACAAATACTATTTTATGTATGTAGCTGCAAATCATACCTTGCAATTTATGTCTTAACTTTATCTCAAAATTATGTCAAAATTCAAGGGTACAACATCATGTCATTTATGTTGTAGAAGAAAAATAGTTACTACTCTTAAAGCAATATTTGACCTTATTTTACTCGTGTATATATATCTGTTACTCATCTCTAGGGTTAGGTACCGTTCACATTTCAACCGGTACGGTACCGGTACCTGAATTTCGGGGCCTGTACCCAACGGTATCTTTTTTTGGTACTTTACTCTCTGTGTAATTACAAAAACATTTATTTCAGTGAGTTGTTTGTAGATTTTACTTCAGCCTTTAACACTCTGCAGCCTCATGTTCTCTTGAAAACACTGCAGCGGATGAATGTCAACCCCTTTATTATTAAGTGGTTCCACTCATTTCTGACTAATCGTAGTCAGCAGGTCAGGGTGAATAGGACGTTGTCTAAACCTTTGACCATCAGCACTGGCGCTCCTCGGGGGTGTGTTAGTTCCCCAGTACTGTTCACACTGTACACTAATGAATACATGTAGTACTGCTAACAATTACATGATTAAGTTCTCTGATGATACAGTTATCCTGGGTCTCATGTTAGATACATCAGATTCTGTTGCATATAAACATGAGGTTCAGAACTTTGTTCAGTGGTGCGACAAACATTCTCTCATCATCAACACTAAGAAAACAGTGGAGATGGTGTTTGATCCCAGTGGCCATCAATAACCAGAACATAGCCCAGGTTGATTCCTACAGATATCTGGGCATACACATTGATAACAAACTGACATGGACTGTTCAGGTAGAAAACATCTGTACTGAGGTTCAACAGCGACTACACTTTACGTAGGCTGAGGGTCTTTGGTGTTAACCAGAGTGTTGCTTTTCTTCTATCATGCTGTAATTGAGAGCCTTCTGCGGTATGGCATCTCTGCCTGGTTTGGCAATCTCAGTGTACAGCTGAAAGCACAGATTACAAGGTTAACACAGAGAGCCATGAAAATCATGGGAGTTAAGCAGCATCCCACACTTCAGGCTGTCTTTGCTGAAACCATCATCAGACAGGCCCGGAAAATTATTTCAGATCCCACCCATGTCCTCCACCCTGAGTATCAGCTTCTTCCCTCGGGAAGACGCTTTAGACTTCCCCAGTGCAGGCTTAATCGCTTTAAGAATTCCTTCGTCCCTCTGTCCATCAAAGCTTTAAATAAGTCAGCCAGAGGTTTGCCCCCATAACAGTGTTTTTTTTTTATTGTAACGATAATGATAATCATGTATATTTTGTATATTTTGATAATCATGTTTTTTTTATTTTTATTTATTTATTTATTTTTTCTCCTATGAATCTTATTATTATGACGATTACAGGTGTGTTGTATGATGCGAAATTTGGCACCGATTGATTTAACGTGAATCGGTACTCGGTAGTACCGACACAATTCGGTCGGTACCCTTAAAAGTACAGAGTTCGGTACCCAACCCTACTCATCTCTTCTGGTTTCAGGACTACAAACTGAACCACTAATTGAGCTTTACTCATTTAAGGAGAGCTGGCGAAATAGAGATAGAGGAAGTCTAGAATATATTTCTGATGCTTGCACACACGCTTGTAATGATGCCTGGGCGTTAGCATGTCTAGCTACACATGTGATAAAACTATGAGTCATTCATCACTGTCTTCTTGGAATTTAATCTCTGTCGTAACCCCTGTATTCCCTCTTCAGGCTGACGGGACCTGAAAGCATAAAAACAGAGGGATATTTTAACTTCTCAATAATAGACTGTTGTGTGCAGTCCTTGACATTAACGTCCATAACATAAATGTCTGACAGCAATTGAAAATTACACAGTAAGGCTTTATCAAAGCTGATGCACTTCTGAGAACACCAGAATACTTGATGACCTCATACTAAGAAAAAACTAAATATAATATAAATATTAATTAAATCTGTACATACAAACAAAAATGAATGAGAAACAGAGCCTACTTTTTTCCATTGCGTATGTTTACGGTTGAGAGGAGAACGATCACATGATTCCTGCCGTCTTCTTTGCTATTGGCTGTCGCTCCTGAAAGTCGCTCTTCATTTGCATAAAGTTGAAGGATTCTGAACTTTGTCACATCGCTGGACGCGCCCCATCCGTCGCCAACGGCCGCTGTTGCAATTGTCGCCGGAAATTGTCAGCTCTCCATTGAAATGAATGGGATCGTGTCGCTTTGTCACTTGTAGTGTGAACGGGGCTTTAGGAGCAAATTTTATAAATATCCACATGCAGAAGTGTACAGCTGTATATTTTTTTCTGAAATATCTCAGTAAGATAATCAGTACTTTTGGATGAGAGATTCTGATCACACATTTTCTACTATTTTTCATACCACTGTTTAAATAAAATTTTCACATTGCTCTGTTAGTGTGGTTAAAGGAATAGTTAACCCAAAGTGAATGGGTGCCATCAGACTGAGAGTTCGAACAGCTCATAAATCAGAATAATCCACAAGTAGTCCACATGACTGCAGTCCATTAATTAACATCTTGTAAAGTGAAAAAATGTGTGTTTGAAATTCATCAAGCTGTTTTAAACTTCAAGCTATTGCTCCCAGTAAAAATATGAGCCTTCTATTCACAATATTGCTTTTTAAAGTAAAAAAGTAATATAGTCTGAATCAGGAGAGAAATATGCACAGATCAAGCACTGTTTACAAGTGTAAACAGTCCAAAACATGTTGGTGGATTTTGAGAGTACAACGGGATAGACTTTTTCTTGGGAGAAAGCATTATTAAGGATTATTTACCCATATTTTTGCCAGAAGTGTAGGATTGATGTTAAAATGCCTTAATGATGGTTTTGCTTCTTACACAAACACAGTTTTTTACTTCACAATACATGAGTTGATGGACTGGAGTCGTATGGATTACTTGTGAATTATTGTGATTTATTTATTTATTTATTTTTGGTGAGCAAGTGATGGTTTCTCCAAATTTGTTCAGATGAAAAAACAAACTCATCTACATCTTGGATGGACTGAGGGTGAGTAAATTTATCAAAATTTCATTTTTGGGTGAACTATTCCTTTAATCTATTTCAGATAAAGCAGCTGTTTCACTCTCACAGCAGTCTGCAAACTAATAAAGTTTCTGCGGCAGAGTCGCCTTCTAGAAACCAACATCACAACATTGAAGTGAATTGCTATTACACTGAACAAAAAACAAAAATTATTTACTTAATATTTCTTTTGCAAGTTTTTGCACACTTTTTTTTTTTAAACATATCTTTATTAACTTTTCCAAAACGTTTACAAGTAAACAAGGAACACTTATGATCAAACCTTCTTCCCCATCCCCACAACCACAAAGCCTTGGCAGGCAAAATAAATAAAATAAAATAAATAAATAAATACAATCCTGATTGTTGTTATATTTATATTACATATCTTCACACATCTAGTGCCTCATCAATATCTCCTTCTTTAACAAAGTTCAAAAATGTCTTCCAGATATCATTGAATTCCGAGGATTTTTTCCTTATTACATATGTAAGTTTCTCAAGAGCCAAGCTAGAAATACAATTTTTTAACCATAGTCCAAGGGAAGGGCAATTAGCATTCTTCCAACATAGGGCAATAGAACGTCTGGCTTGTAGTAGACATAAGTCCACTAATTTTCTTTCCTTACTAGATAAAGAACAATTGTCTCCATAAATACTTAATACACACAATACAGGGCATAAAGGAATCGGAGAAGAGGTAAACTGAGAAACATACTGAATCACCCCATCCCAAAACTTTTGCACTTCTTCACATTCCCACACAGTATGAAAAAAATGTACCTTGTATTTTATTACATTTAAAACATAGGTCAGGGATATTCGGGTTAAATTTATTTAATCTTACAGGGGTAATATAGCTTCTCATTATCCAATTATACTGTAAGAGTCTCAACCGAGTATTCAAGGTTTGCGTTTGTGCCTTTAAGCACACTGTACCCCAATCCTCCAGTGAAATATCTTTATTCAAATCATATATCCACGCTTGTCTTTTATTTTCAGCACTTTCTTTATGATTCTCTATTAGCATCTTATATAATTGGGTAATCCGCCCTTTAGATAGACAATCTTGTGTGGAGAATGTTTCCAATAAGGACATTGGGGGGGAGTTGAGCAGAATTCTTCAGGTGTGAAAAAATGCACACATTTTTTAAAGTAAATTTAAGTATAGAACTTAGAAGTAAGTCAGATCTACTTAACTAAGTTATGTCAAATTAACAAACAGAATAAGTAAATTTAACTTGGCCAGTTAGAGTTTGTTGAGTAATTTCTGCTTAATCATTTGAAGTGTACTCAATTAAAACAATTTAAGTACATTTTACTCAATCATTGTTTGTAAACTTTACTCTAGCAATGTAGCACTGAAAAAAGCCATGCTATTAAAGCTTATGGTTCACTTAGTAACATCTAAGTAAACATGGCAGTAGTAGACAGCTTGTTACACTTTCTAAGATAATATGTCTATATAATAAAGTTAATACACAACTTAACACAGAGACCCTAAATACTTGGTACACAATGACAGTAACAACCAGTGGATAGCTTTTGAGTATGAATGGCTCATTTATGAACCCCAGATGTCACAAAAAAGCAAGTTACTAAATCTAACAACAAAAGCAGCCATAAAGGCAACTCAAAAACAGTGAAAAATTCAACCTTATTCATTATTCATGCCCCACTGCATGATGGGAACACTAGTAGCATTACTTTGATACTCAAAGAATCATTGTAAACATAACAAACAATTCCAAGTAAAATACTCAAACTTTAATTTCTATAAGCTTTAATTGAGTACTTGTATAGAATTTACTCTTTTTTTTTTTTAAATTCTTGTCTGAAATAAATGATTTAATGTAGAAATTACTTTTGTTTTTTCGTAGTATTTACTTCACCACAGAATCATTTTTATTAGTGTAGGGTGCATAGAGCTTCAGTAGGCATCAGTTTTTGACCAATGTGGACTAGACCTTTTTGTCGTTTAGCTAAAGGTGTGACTATACGAGACAACGGGCTAAAGAAAGAAGTGAAGACACAATAACTAACCTTCATTCGAGTTTGAGCAAATGCAATCTGTTGTAGTTGAGCTGAGGTACGACTTAATTTCTGAGTTCATTCCCACAGCGTCACTTTAATTAACCTTTTCTATTCTCATTTTCTGAGAGGCTTTGCAATATTAAAATTAACCTCTCTGGAAATAAGAGACTGTGCACATATTAATGAACTAATCAATGTGACATCATCAAGCATCTGTTTAGAAAGCAGAGCATGGAGACGTTGTACTTCTCATAAACTGACACTAATTTTTAAAGCTGCAATTTAGTTTGTATGGCAGTGTCATTAAATGTTTTATTAATTTTAGTGTTACTTCTTACATTTAATGTGATTAAAAGCAGATTAAACAAATTAATTTGTGCAATATAAAAAAAAAGCACTCCAAAGGTTGCTTTTAGGATAGAAATATAACTCTTTCATTAAGTCCGAATATTAAAAAAAGAAAGTAGAAGAACTACGAAAAGTTTGCTGTCTGTTTTAAATGTTGTGTTACCATATCAACTTGTCAGTATATAACCACATCCCCCTCTTTTGTCTATCTTTCACTTTGATTTCTCGCCAAGCTCTAACTTTTAATGGTAACTGAACCAGATGACTGTGGTTGTTCAGTCATGAGATTTACCCACTGTTTCACCTTGATTTCGTTTATTTACTAAAACCACACAACCATTCATTTTTGTTAAAGGGGTCATATGATGCAATTTCAATTTTTCCTTTCTCTTTGGAGTGTTACAAGCTCTTGGTGCATAAAGAAGATCTGTAAAGTAGCAAAGACTAAAGTCTCAAATCCAAAGAGATATTCTTTATAAAAGTTAAGAGTCAGCCACGCCTACCTAAAACGGCTCGTTCTAACACGCCCCACATGTCTACGTCACGATGTGCGAAGATTTGCATAACACCGCCCAAATGTGCACGCAAAGAAAGAAAGCGTGGTTTCAGGAACAGCAGTAGTGTTGATGCAGCCATGTCAGGGAGACAGAGTGTGTTTCAGTGTGAAAGCAAAAGCACTTTATTTGGCCTTCCGAAAGTAGATGCATTTAGGAATCTTTAAGATTACTTACAACAGAACAGCAATGCATTTTATGGACGACCGTTTCATGAACCTAGGAGAGGAGGTAATTCTGACTTTGCTATGCATAGAGCAGAAACAATAATGTACAGTATGTGGAAAATAGTGTGTTTTTTGAACCTTAAACCACATAAACACATTTCATTACACCAAATACACAAAATATTGTTCTTTTTAGCAGCATCATATGACCCCTTTAACAATCTGAACACCAAAGAGAGCCTATAAACTCAAAAAAGGCCCATTCATTTTTAATTCACTCAATTTTTTTTTCTTTTTGTAGTATTTGGAAGCACCTGTCTAATTGGCCATTATTCAATTTAATAGTAATAGTAATAGTATCATGAGTCATACAGTGCAGGGATTGACTGTTGTCTTTCCAAGGCCAAGTGGAAGCATTTAAAGAAGCGTTGGGCAAAGGAAATTAAGAAAAATACATTGTGTTCTGCCCTCTTTAACTTATACCTTGTCATTGGTGGCTTTACAAACTGCAAAAAAAAAGTTGTCATGATTTAATTCAGGGTTAAGGCCCGTTCACACCAAGAATGATAACTTTATTAGTATCCACACGGACGATATTGTCTGTTTATTCTAAGCGCATGCTTATCTGCCGCTTTAAATTCTCGAGCTCATTATAGCAGGATTGATTCTGAATGGGTGCAATGTTTTTATCATTCATCAGCTGGAAAAAATCGTTCTGAAAGTGATTTCAATGATATTGTTTCTCTGTGCCTTTATCGTTATAGCTGTGCTGTGGACTATATACTTTTTTAAAAATATATTTTTTAAACCATATCTTTATCGTTATCTTTATAATTATCGTCCTTGGTGTGAACAGGCCTTTACTCATTCCTATTCCTTCCTGTGGAGTTCAGTTCCAACTGTGCTGGAAAATAACTGGCGGCTAATTTCAAGTAAACCCAGAGACCTTGGTTAGTCTGTTCAGGTGCGTTTAATTAGTGGAACTAAACTCTGCAGAAAAGTGACTCTCCTCTCTCAACCCTGATTTAATTCACTGGTTCTCAATTCTAGTCCTGGGGTCCGTTCTTTGTACCTCGCTCAATACATCTGATATGATTTGACAGATGCCGGATATTTTAATTGTGAATCAGTTGATCTCTGGCTAATTTGTTTCTTCAAACAAGTTTGCGAATTTGATTAAAATATCTGGATTAAGTTATCTGAGATTACTACAGGTTCTCGTGTTCATTAGAAAGGGCAGATTTATTGACACTTGAAACCATGATCAGCAGTGCAGCGTTTGGCTGGCGGCAAGATAGCAACATGATGACATCTTATAATTAAGCTCGAGGAAGCAAAATGACATTAAAGTCCTAGCTAATAGATTAATCTAATGTGTAACTGTTTGTTACATGATGCCCAATTTTTATTTTTCAGTATTTTAGTATTTGTACAGTCTTTACACTTTTCAGTGTCAAAAGTATTGTAATTAGCAATTCATTTAATTTGACCTTTGAAGTGGATTTGCTACACATGACATCATTAATTAAAGTTTCTTAATCCCGTAAACCATAAATGACTATTCATATTAATTTCATATCATAAAAGCATTTTGAGATTTGAGAAGTGGTCTGTATCTCCTGCTCTGCATCAAGCCACCCGCATAATAACTGTCACCATTCAAATTAATGTACGTCTCAGACAAATTGTATGTGATATATGTATGACTCCAATAAAATTGAGATATTTATTCCTTCACGAATAAATCTCTCAGAGAGTAAAACTGGCCATGTCTATTATTACAGATTACACAACATTTTAATTATTCTCAAATTAATTTTAATCTTTTTTTGAATTATGATCTTTTTTTGAATTATTTATTAAATTATTTTCCCCTATTCAGTAGGGGTACACTTGTAAATAAATAGCAGTGGCTGGGCCGATTCCGCGTCTGCGATGCTTCACGACATCATGACAGAAAGACTAGCATCGGGAAGGTCGGGAAGCAACGTGTAGTCTGACATGCTTCTTGTCCACGACACGACAGGATTTTAGGAGTCAAAATCGTGTAATCTGACACAGTGACTATCGTGACCGACAAAAATATTGTGTAGTATGAACCCGGCATAAGAGAGACATACAAAATGTGCACAGCTGTACTGTAGGTCCCCAGGACTGGAATTGAGAACCACTTTAATCAATGTTTTTTTTTTTTTTTTACTGTATTAATCAACAGAGTTTTTTTTTTTTGAGCAGAGAACTTGTCTTGTCTACATTTGTACTTGAGTTTTTATCAGTTAGCAGGATCTTTATCCAAAATACACCTATTATGGGGAGATATTTGCTAGTTTGCTGTTTGAATGCCTTTTATTTATTGACCTGAGAAACAATTACTGTCTGAATGGTGTTAATGTCTGCAGGGTTTGACACAGCATATTCTTGCCTTATCTGAAGAACTGTCTCGATCATTTTCATGCTGAAGGTCACAAACACATAAACAGTCCCGTTCTCCTATGGGAGCCTTGTTGTGACATTTATAAGAATGAGCATCAGACTGTTATTCAGGAAGCAGAGAGAACACAATGCAACAGTTCTTCATAAATTGCATTGCTCCTCTGTAGTTCCTGTGCTGCCCACAATAAGCCACAGTGATGTGTCTTTAATTGATGGGCAAGCATTAATCTGAGAATGATGGGAATTGCACCTGGGCAGGATGAGGGGACTGGGGTTAATTGATTTTAGGGGGCGGTTAGATAATTCCTGGCTTCTCTCTTCGGCGCTGACATTCAAGGGCCGTGAATTTCAGCATTGAGTGAAAGAGTGATTCAGACCCTTTGTTTGAACTCGCCATATAGATCTGAATAAGATTGTGCCAAACGCCAAAACGGATCGTATAAATAGTAATGAAATTGCGATGGGTCTGAGCAATGTTTTAGTTCATACTTACGGTATACGGTCTTGATTAGTAGAATTTTCAATGGATTTCATCACTGATGAAGTAACTCAAATGAGTGGTAAAACATCATTCAACAGTCCAGTTGCTATGGAAGCCTGTTTCTGTCTGTTTCTGACAGTAAATTCTATCGGTCTATCTAGCTGTCTGCCTGTATGGCTACGTTCACACTGCAGGCAAATGTGGGCCAAATCCGATTTTTTTTACTCACATGTGACTCGGATCTGTTTTTCTCATGACAGTGTGAACCGCACAAACCACATGGAATCTGATCTTTTTAATTCCGATCTGTGCCACTTCCATATGTGGTACTAAATTCAATACAGGTCAGATGTTTTGGAATGCGACCGCAGTGTGAACAGTCATATCGGAATTCATGCGACTTTTACGTCACTCTCGATCAACATTCGTCACGATTCTGCTCTCATGGGAGTCACTTCGAAGATTTTACATACCCAAAGTTATCAAGACAGTTGCGAAAGGTAGTCAGTGGAAGTACAGTGCTGTGTCACAACTCATAAGTATTGCAGTGACAACTCAATATACAAGCAAAACATAAGGGCTCGTATTATAAAAGTTTCAAAACTCTGCTCCCTTCTGTCACATCCTTGTCTTTATTTTCATATTGCCTGCGTATAATTTCGCTGGCTTCTGCGGCAGATCACACTATAAATTAACACATAATCGCTTACTTTATGTCCTTCATGTTTACTTCCATATGTGACAGCGCGCTGAATTGGGCTACTATTTCATCGTTGCCGTGGGTTGTTTTTCAACTCTGTGGGTTAAAGTGACCCCACTAACGTGATATATAACCTCCAGAATGCGATTGGGCTAGTTTTGAGAAGCAATTGCGCAGATTTTGTTGTGAAAACCTGGCAACCCTGTTCGTATTGTTCTTTTGCAGGGTCAGTTCAGAACCATGATCTGTTCACACTGGAAATCTGATATTGGCCACATTTAAAACAACAATGTGAACAGCTATACAAAAAAATCGGATCTGAGCAAAATCGGAATTGAGCACTAAGGCTCACAGTGTGTACGTAGCCTATGTCTGTTGGTCGATATATGGAGAAATGGCAAAGAATGACAAGAAATAAAGTTGCAATTCCTTGTTTTTAAAGCATATTTCAATAAGTTGCTGTTATTTAAATTCTATCAATCGGTTCTACCAAACAAAAAACTGAAAAAATACCCATGCATATAGAGTACTCGGATATATGCAGTAATTGCTACTGTTAAATGATATAATTTTTTGTAGTGTCCATTTGATTTATTATACCAACTGTACACACTGTTTAATTATTTAAATAAATAATACAAATTTAATTATTTGTCTTTGATACAACTCCAAATGTGGTTTCTCCAAAGAAACAAATTATATTTTCACATGTAAATCATGCAGGTTCCTGCTGCAAGTGAAAATGTCATTAGCCACCTTTATGGTATCTTGGCAGCTTATGACAGGAATGTTAAACAAGTCAATTATGCACAGATTTCCATTACTGCAGACCCTAAATGGCTCTTTCTGACTCTTGTCTGAATATCTGCATATATGACAGATTCTTTTTGATTTGTAATCAGCAGTTTCCTCCTTTGTTCTCTCTCAGAGACCTGGTTAATCATATTATCTGAGTCGCTGGTCATATCTTAGATGAAATCTTCTGATGAGAGCTATTTTATTCAAAATACTCTGTGCTTTGAGTGACCGTTATTTTAGCAAGAGAGCCACATCAGCAGGTGTGCATGGTTCAGATGCTTCAGCTAGCCTATACTGTCATGAGAATTAGTGAGTGCAATGCATGTCATTGCTTGAAACGTCATTGCTGACATGCTGCAGCAGATGCAATTATTTGCAAATTGGGATTCAAATTTTCCTGTTTGATTAAGTGATTAAAGTGAGTGTTAATTAACATAGGCACTCACACACATCCGCCTACACTTTCACACGCACACACAAAACCTACACACAGAGGTTTCAATTATGAATTCTGCAGGAGTCAGTCTAATGGCCACTGCCTTTGAATCTCATCCAATTCTTTTTCTTTCCTTTATATTCCATTTAGCTAATTGCATATGTTTCACATTGGCTCTTTATTTTTCCTGTCTGATTTCTGTCACCTTTTATACTAAGTGTAAAACCCTTTCTGAGTTTTTTAAATCAATTCTTATATGTTGAAAAATTAAAGTAAAATTAAGGGTTGCTGTCATTGGTTGTCTTTATAAGCATTGAAAGTGTTGGTGTTGAATGCTAAAGCAGTGGTTTTGATTTGTTAAACCTAAAAAAAAAAAACTGTTTCTATATCTACAGTAATTGGTAAGTCTGTTTTTCACCCAAAGTACTCGATTTTCCAATTCTTTTTAGTTTAAAAGTGATTCTTCGTTTTCTTTTAATTGTGGCAAGGGTACATTAGCATTTAGACTGATTACCGTTGCTGGAGGCAATTCTTAAGAAAGCTGTTGCAAAATCTCAATGCATCATTTTCCGTGATATATATTTTAAAACTTATCTCAACAGTTGGACATTGGAGAATAAAGCCAAAATTTGTATGTGAGACATTATTTCGAGGATAGGATTTTCAGACCTCAAAATGTTTTATGCTCAAATATTTTTTATTTTTTTACTATATAAATATTTATATTAAATATTTATTTACTTTGCTGCTTAATATTGTTGTGGAAACCTTGTTACAGTTTTTCAGTATTATTTGTTGAATAGAAAGTTCAGCATTTATTTTAAAGTCCTTACTGAAATAAGTATATATTTTTTTAATCCTGCAGACCCTACTGATCCTAACTTTTGAACGGTAGTGTATCTGTCATCTTTAAATATTTTAACGTTTTGACGTACTGATCTTTATATGAATGATTATGTAAAATATATTAAAGTATACAGTACAGTAAGTGTATATGCACAGACTAAATAGTCTAAAATCCTCTTTCTCCAGTGAGTCTAATACATGACTTAGAGGTGAAGTGTCCATTTTTTTTGGATGCTAAAATCTCCTGGCCTTGCTTAATATGAGACAGCTATACTGTATGTTAGCCATTTTAATTTGATAGCCCCATAAAGTGCAAAGGCTTATAAAAGACACAATAAGACCCTTCAAAGAGAATTGCACTGGTAAAATATTTACATTCATTAAATATTTGCCATTTTAAATGATGTTTGCAACATTCAAAGCATATTCTGCACTAATCGATACTCAACAATAGAGAAAGATGTTTTTTGAAGCGTGATTGTGTAGATATGGTCAGCGGGGGCTATGAGGGCAATGCTAACTACTCAAGCAACATTAGCCGGGTTTCCATCCAAAGTTGTGAATTTAACTTATGCGCAAATCTGGAATATCGCATAAAACATTTGCGAACAAGCATCGTTTCCATCCAACTAGTCAAAGAGAACAAAATTGTCACTTCCTAATAAACTGGCACTATAAATCACTAAGAAAAGTAGGAGAATATAATAATTTTCATATGTAATAAATTACTTGCGCCTCAGAGCGAGCAGACGAAACGCAATGAATGCAGTCATTGCTTTCGGAGGTGGATGCTGCTGTTTGGGAACGCAGTCGTGTAAGACATTTCAGGGAGGAAATTATACAGAAATACTTTGACAGACTTTGCTCGTGCATTTTCGAATGACCATAACAACATTTCAGATGCTGTGGAATGAGATCGGTCCGCTGGTTAGTCAGGTTATGACGTCCCATAGCGCAAAGTCACATTACTTTTTTTTTGATGCGCTTGGAGGAATTTATTCGCAAAATGCATTTCCATATCCCATTATTCGCATAAACCCTTTTTCGCACAAGTCAAAATCCACCTCAAGCAAGCGTAAAAACTTTTTTGCGAATTAAGGCATTTTTATTCGAAATTCAGCGTTTCCATCTCTCGATTCTGATGCGATACTTCAAAATGCGCATAAAAGCAGGGTGATGGAAACCCAGCTATTGTCACCAACTAATGAATTATGTTTAACAACCATTTGTTCAGAAGACCTTTATGAAAACAGTCCCAGTTTGCCCTGAATATGTGCCCTAAATAGCATCTGGGATTAGATTTACTGTATCCCAAATCATATGTAAAAATGGGAATTTCAAGGTACTTGTCTACTATTTTTGAAGGGTGGATCGGTGCATGTTTTTTGAGTAATGATTAAATGTTATTTTCAACCCAGCCCTAATGGCAATGTAACCGAGCACAAAGGCTTTTCAGTTCCTATATCTCATTTACATTCTGCATTCATTAATGCAACCACTGTGAATACTGAAGCTGAACAAAAACTCTGTAGAAAGATCCTTGGAGGCTGTGTCTCCTTGGTGACGGCCATTGACTTGACCCAGTCATACAGTCATGGGAATCTGAGAAGTGCAAGTGTGACCCGGCCTTAACCGAATGCTTAACCTCCATCATATCAAATTTCTCCTCGGGACTGTCAGGAATATAATGGCTATGTGTATGTGTGTCTGCAGATGATGAAAACAGGTTTAATGTGTTTTCAGAGTGTGTGTCACTCCAAGGCCGATAAACCAAGCGAGTTGTGGGTGTGTGAGTGCGATGTGGTGCTTCCCTCAAGCTTCCTTCCAGGATTTAGGTGCTATTAGAGATTTTGACCATATTTCCTGAACCCTTCAAACATTGCAATCAAACACAATCATGCAAACAGCATCGCCACAATAACTTACCTGCATGCATATGTAATTCCCCCAGTCAGTGTGGATCATGGGATTCATAAACTCCTCACTGCTGGCCTCTGGATCTGGCCTGATGAAGCTTTCATCCACTTCACTGACTCTGACCATTTGGTGAGTTAATTATAATACTATTCCTGTCTCTGTGTTTATTAAATGCAAAGTGATGAACAGAATAACAGATGTTTCTATAACGACTCATTTGAATAGATGATTAAAATATGCATCAGATGTGTTCATTGACGTGGTGTGACTCGCTAAGAGTCAAGAACAAACTCATGTTCATCCACAGAGCTGAAATTTGATGTTTGAGCTGCATAATTTAACTAATTTCTCATCGGTCCTACCCCTGGACATTTAAATTCATATGGTTTAGGTCCTTTTTCAATCAAACGTCTAAAATGGCTAATCAAGGTCCTTGGTTTCACTTGAACAACTCAGCTGGAAGCTATTGGTGACTTGCAAATCAGTTCTTGTAAAAATGTGCAAGATTTAATCCATAATGCATAGTAGTGAGGGAATGTACAGGGGAGGAAGGGAAAATCGCAATTATGACCCAAGTTTTGGCTCCTTCCTACTGGTCTTTTGGGTTGCTATGGAAACATTGAGCACTAATTGCTTGGATGCTGGGGATATCTTTTGAACAACCTATCAAGTTTGTGCGTAGGGGTGCGTGTGCGTTTGTGAGCACTAAACTCCTGACAATTTGACACCACTTGCCAGAGCTATTTTAAACTTCTAATTGCTAGTTAGCTGTGAGTAAATTACTGAAGGCAATCATTAAATCTCAATTATGTGATTGGTCTTGTGGAAATGTGGTCTTTTTATAGCATCTATAGATGCAAGCCACTACTATGAGGCTCGGTCCTACCCCTGGACATTTAAATTCATATGGTTTAGGTCCTTTTTCAATCAAACGTCTAAAATGGCTAATCAAGGTCCTTGGTTTCACTTGAACAACTCAGCTGGAAGCTATTGGTGACTTGCAAATCAGTTCTTGTAAAAATGTGCAAGATTTAATCCATAATGCATAGTAGTGAGGGAATGTACAGGGGAGGAAGGGAAAATCGCAATTATGACCCAAGTTTTGGCTCCTTCCTACTGGTCTTTTGGGTTGCTATGGAAACATTGAGCACTAATTGCTTGGATGCTGGGGATATCTTTTGAACAACCTATCAAGTTTGTGCGTAGGGGTGCGTGTGCGTTTGTGAGCACTAAACTCCTGACAATTTGACACCACTTGCCAGAGCTATTTTAAACTAAAAGCGCAGTTGAGTAATGCTGGAAGGAGGTAAATTTTGTTAATTTGTATAGAGCATCTGATTGCAGCTTTAAATGTCGTGAGTAAATTACTTTCCTCAGATGACAAAACAAGTTCCTGCTGCAGTGGAACGAGAACCATGTGTTCGTTTGCATGGACTGTACCTATGCTTGACTCAAAATCCAGGCTATTGCTAAGAAAACATCTCCTTAATATAATCCAATGATGAACAGGCTTGCAAACTAAGTGGGAGGAAAACTTAATAAAACAGACAACAAATATGTAAAAAGCTGTTATGAGCACACACAAACAGACGCTGCAATTTCTGTCTGTTTTGCAGGGTGTCAACCCAGTTGTAATGGTTTTCTCCCTGTGAGGAATTGGTATAGTCTCTTTTCTTCTGTCTGGATCTGTACTGTCCTTGGAGTGAATTGAGAGAAGTTTCTATAAAATACTGTTGGATTGTCTGTGCAGCAGATGCTAATATAAGCCACAGTATCGGACGAGAACATGTACTATATGCAAGTTTTATTAAAAGTTGAGTTTTGGTTTCTAGCAAACGTCATATAACATTTTTAACAAAAACACTTACAACCATTAATTGAAAAAACAACAACAAAAGGGACGCATAGTGTATCAGTGTCTTATTGGGCTATTGTTTTTTTTTTTTTTTTTTTTTTTTCGAAGGCAGAAGTTGCACTCATTTTCTCCTAATTTTACATTTAGATCATCATACACTAATTTTAAGTAAATGTTTAAAAACACAAATCATTTACATGTTATTTTAAATCTGTTAAGTATAATCTTAAGCAAATCTCAGAATGAATGTCTATTCATTCAAAATACTGTACATTATTTTACATTATGCACTGTACGTACTACGTATAATGTAATAACTTTATAGAATTTAAAATGATTAATTTTAGTTTTTAGTATTTTGTTTTTTAGTTTATTTGGACACTATATTATTGAATTCTAATTTCAGCCATAAGATGAAAATAATTATGAGCTTATCGGTATTGGCCAGACATTTAATACCAGTGAATCCATATTAAAGTACTAAATGCTAGTATTAAGCATGCAATTACAACTTGGTAATACATTTTATCTGCATACTTTCTGATGTAATTATAAATCTGTTAAATGTAATCTTTAGCAAATCTCAAAATGAATTCATTTATACAAAATACTGTACATTACTATTATGTATGTAATAATGTAATAAATTCACTTATAGTATTTAAAACAGTTTATTTTAGTTTTGTTTTTAACTTTTAGACAAACTATTATAGAATTTTAGGGTGCATTCACACCTGTCTTGTTTGGTTCGATTGAATCGAACTCAAGTTCGTTTTCCCCCCTTGGTGCGGATCTTTTGGGCAGGTGTGAATACCGCACTCGGGTGCGGACCAAACAACCGTACCGAGACCCAGCTGAAGAGGTGGTCTCGATCCGGTTCCAAACGAACTCTGGTAGGCTTGAGAATTTCTGTCCAATGAATGGATGACCTTAAGCACATATGTGGTTTTATTTACAATTTCTGGTTCACTTGCAAAAAGGTCAGTGTGAAAGCGAACCACACCAAACAAAAAAAATCTACATTGTATTTGGTCCGGACCAAAGCAAGTGAACTAGTGGACTTTCCTGGTGTGAACACACCCTTAATTTCAGCCATAAGATGAAAATAATTATCATCTTATCTGTATCGGACAGAAATAAATATCAGTGCATACTGAGATAGAAGCGTCATTGTTCATGTTATTGCCCTAATTCAGATGTTCCTTTCATTTGTCCCGGTGTCTCCTGGTATCTCTTACAGACTCTTCATATTGGTTATTTCTCCAGGGATTTAGCTGTATTAGCTCAAATAAACCTTTGGCTCTGTTCATTTATAATGGAGCCCACAGCAGTCATTCTCAATATACCATCAGTCTGTGTATTTGTGTCTGCATTGATCACTCTAAATGCCCTTCTCTTGTGGATACATGGTTTCAAAGCCTTAAAGGAAGTTTTAAGTTGTCTCACGTTCAGGTCCCCATTACATTTTAGCAATTACAGCAAAGAAGATTGGTGGCCTGAGAACAAAGCATCACTGCATGATCTCCTGCTATCTCCAGACAGGGATTTGAAGTGAAAACAGCACATCATCTCTAAAAGATCTTGTTAACCCCAAAGAAATCAATCTTTAAATTGATTCCTTTTTGTTCTTTGAAGAATGCTTATTGTGGTGTCAGAGGAGATGCACGTCATTTCAGCTTGACCCTGTTGTGAAGCTGTGCAGTTCATGAGTGGAAATAAGAGAACAAACTGACAGTGCTCTGTGTTTTCCTTCTCTTTTTTTACCCCTCTCTGTCTGTCTATCCACTTGCTCAGTTTTTAATTGGGCTCACCGCGTGTGTGCCTAGAGAGTTCTGTACTGTGTTTGTGTGGGTGAGTCTTGGAGCAAATGATAGTAATTTAGGAATTTCAACTTGTGTAAATGTTAAATGTTTGTACATGCATGTCCCTAAATGACTATGTTTAAGTGTCTGTCTGCGTGAATGTATGTGTAGAGTTTATTACTTCATCAAAGCTATAGCCCACATATACTGTTCATCAAAAGCTAATGGTGGGATTGAGGGTATTTTAGATGTATAACAGCAGGAACCTTTATGAAACAAGGAAACATGTAATAACATGTCGCTAAAGCAACTTACAAATTAGGAACATCACAAGCAATTTATCATACTAGAGCAAACAACACTCCGTATGAGACTCTAAGCTGGAGCACAGAAGCTAGAGAAGTGGTAAGTATAGAGAAAATTAAGAATTTTTGTTTTCATGAATTTATTTATTGCAAATGCTTTGGTTATGGTTTGTAATCTTGCGTTTAGTCTCACATTTTCATGATAATTTGTTGAACAATCTTTCAATTAAGTAAAGTTGTGATGAAACATGATTTTTTCAAATGCCCAGTAAACTGTTAGAGACAACAGATTAGGTATTTTCTTTTGTGCCACTGGTTATCTTCAAATTAGACTACTCAAGTATTGTCAGTCTACTAGAGCTATAACTAGAGTATTGGCTGTTTATTAGTACTTATAAACAGTGCTTGAAGTGGAAAAAAAGAAGTGCCGGTCCCCCCCCCCCCCTTATTTATTAAATAATTCACAATGTATGTATAGTGCCACAATCAATCAATCAATAATTGAATAAAAGTTTTCAGTACAAATTAGCACAAGTCAAGCTGCGATACCAAACAGCACCACAGGGAGACGCCAAAGACCACTAAATCGCATGCCTACTATACGGATCCATTCAGAATCGCTAAATCTCTGACCACCGCATAATCAGCGTTCATTATAAAACACTCTTGCATTTAACCCAAATACACACTGAAAATAATAATTTTACTGACATCTGGACGCAAGTCACCATTCTTTCCGCAATCGCTGATGAAATCGGCCGTGTTTTCTCTGCATTAGGCTGTTTTGAACTTACTGTTTGATCGTTTACTGGATCCCTGAACTTTGCAGGAGTTTACCGGTTTTAAATGATGTGATTGCAAAAGCCTGTTTCTTTTAATTTTAAGATATTATTTTCGTTATAAAGTACTGATTCAAATTAGTAGTCAATAATTTATTATTATTCTACTACTCTGCGCGCCTCCCCTGACATGCTCTCGCTCCCCACACACTTCGGTTGCATTCATTCACGTGATTGGTCGAGATGAGAGGTGATCCCGCCTGGGTAGTGTGATTTATATAGTGTCCTTTCTAATCATATTATGGGATCATATAATCACCCAGACCCTGACGCTTTTACTCTGAGTACCGGCAACATGTCAGAAGTGCCGGTACGCACAAAAAAGTGCAGGTACTCTAAAGGCTAAAATATAGAAGTATCTTGAACAAAACGGCTCCATGTTTAACAAAGCACATATAAAAGTCCTGAACCAGAAACGACAAGATCTGTTTTACAGAACATGGAAGTTTGTTGAGCCTTATTCTGCATGACCATATTCTAGATCTATTAACCCTTTTTCATACCTGAACATAACTACTATAACTACTACAACTACTTACTTTCAATAAGCAGTAATTAGCAGTTTATTGAAGGAAAACTCTTAATAGTTAATAGTGAATATGTGCTCCCTAATCTGAAGTGTTACTGAATATTAATATGTAATTCTCACACACACACACACACTACCATTCAAAATTTTCGGGTCAGTAAGATATTTTAATGTTTTTAAGAGAAAAATTTTATAGTTACTAAGGCTGCATTTATTTAAGCAAAATGTTTTTTGTTTTGTCTATGACATTTGAAATTGTTTGATAAAATTAAACTAACTTTATATGTCCAATCTGTGACCTACGCAGATCATCATATATATATATATATATATATATATATATATTCTCCAAGGCTGCATTCATTTGAGTACATAAAAACTGTTATATTGTCAAATCTCTTTTTCCTATTTGAATTATGTTTAAAATGTAATGCATTCCTGTGATGGCAAAGCAGAATTTTTTAGCAGTCATTACTCCAGTCTTCGGGTTGACACGTTCCTTCAGAAATCATTCTAATATGCTGAATTGGTGCTCAAGAAACTTTATTATCATTATTATTATCAATGTTGAAAACAGTTGTGCTGCTTAATATTTTTATGGAAACTGTGATACATTTTCCCCCCAGTTTCAGTGTTGGTGTGATTACTGTCTTTTGCCTTTGTAGGCCAGTATTGATGGATCAGTGAGAAATGGGGATGACATACTCAGCAGTGGAAAAGCCCATAAAATTAACACAATAGAAGTGATAGGGAAGACCTGAGTAAGGACTGTTTTTAGAATCTGGGGGCTGTCGAGGCTGGATTCTGATGTAATTTTCATCTGTTGTTTGCATTGCAAGAGGGGGTGGTGATGAGGGGGGCGGTAATAATTACCCAGAATTCTTTAGTGGTCTCATTTCTTGCTGTTCTAAAACGTCTGCCTTCACGCTCTCTACTTCTCTTTTTATGGTTCCTTTTCTTTTTCTTCTGAACCTGCAATTACAGAGACTTCTTGACTCCTTCTCTCTCTGTTGTATGCTTTCTGAGCCGGAGCATGAGTGCAAAGTGCAAAGCTGTCTTCGTTTCAGATGAAATCTGTTTTAAACTGTTTCAGAAAGTAATTGCTTCTCCCATATTACTATCGTTCTCTCTCTTTCTTTCTCCTGCTTTGGAATTTAACTTTCCATGCATTTCTCTTCATTTTCTCACACAGAAGGAAACTTAGAAGGCAAGAACTCTGTCAAAGACCAAATACACCAGATATGCAGAGAGTAAATTGGACTTCTTTGCTTGCGTTTCATTTCTTCTGTGCTTTGTGCTCTGCAAAAATCTGTCAAACAAATAACAAAAAACTCTGTGCTCTTTTCAAACACACTGTTTATTGTCATCAAAGTCACAAAGATATTTATGTAGCAAAATTTAAAACTACATTGTTTCCTGTTTAACAAAAATAGACATGTTTCTTCCTAAGGCTTTACATTTGCCCGAAAGAAAAACATTTAAACATGTAATTTTTTACTTAAACACCCTCAAAGTGTAATAATGTTCCCACTTCCAAATGTCACATATTCACACACATATTCATACATACACACTACAAAAAATAAAACCATACATATTTACTATAGAGTGACATTCAGATATAAATTACCCTGTATAAATGATTTATTCTTTAAAAATACAAAAATGTATATGCATATATACAGTACATAGACAAAGAACAGCATTTAAAACTCAACAAAACGATTAGGGAAAGAAAAATTGTGACTTTTTCCATTTTGATCTTTTGCAAGTAATTTTTTTTCTGTATCCACACAGAGAACATTAAGTAAACCCATGTGACAGCACTTCAGGCACTTGCACAATATTTTCACGGATAATTGTCAGAGGCAAGTAAGAAAAAGAGACAGTTTATGCTGTCAGAATTTAATCCAACATTTTTTTAAACTGTATTGTTTCACTCTCAATAAATACTCGTTTTATCTCCTTTGTTTATACCCTTTGGTTTACACAACATGATTTCTCTATAATTCTCTGCTGAAATGAGCTTGTTAACTTCATGAACTTCCTATAAAATTCAATCTATGCAGGTTTCGTTTTAAATAAAATAAAATAAATAAAGGCACCATGATAACAGGTCCACCCATTGCTTTTGGGCTTCATATCTAAGCCCTGAAGATACAATACATGCTACAAAAAAATCAAAACCACATGCCATTGAGTTCCACTAAAACATCATCTAGAAAATATTGTTTCTTATTCTGTTTTGAAAAACTCACAATGCGATCTTGTTTTCTCACATTTGACCATGTGATACAGAAAGTCAAAGCAGTCACCTATTCATAAGTCTAAACAGCACTTTATCACTATAACATAAGAGACAAATCAGACCACGATATGTAATAGGCCCTACAGATTCTCTTGGAATGTTAGCTAACTAGCAGCTTTTGTGGATTGCAGCTTTACATTAGTTTGATTTCAGAATTGATTGGAGAAAGAAAGGAAGAGAATTAATAAATACTTTTATAAAAAGAATCTCTTTTGCTACTAAAATCTCTTGCTACAGTTACATCTTGAATTCTTTTTGAGTTGAGAAATGCAGGGCCTGGTATCCCGCTGTTTCCTCTGTCTTCATTGATTTCTCTCCCTCCAGAGTCAGAGCTCTACCTTTGTGATCGTTGATCTCTATAGCAACAGGAGTCCTCAGTTTGTAGGTCTGGCTTCGACTTCCTCATCTTTTACGATTTCCTTGGCCCTCCCAATCTTTCCATTTTCCTGCTGATGCCCGGATCCATTCGGGGAACTGCGTTTCAAGAGTCGACTGATGATGTCACTGCAAGTCTTCCTGTACTGGTGTCGCAGAAGAGAGTAGACGAAGGGGTCACATGCAGCTTTGCTGTATGCCAGACTTTTACACAGCACGCCCCAATATGGATTAAATGGCTCCGTCACAAATAGCTCCACAATCCTAAAGACATGACACCCACATGAGCAAGACAAGGTGCAAAGTCTGTTCTCTGCAGTTAACACATTTTCGCTATCTTTGCATATGGAAGGTTATACGTTTGTTTAGCAGAGGTAGTGAATGCAGAACAATTTCTGTTTTCAGTTTGGTTATGTGGGGGATAATCTGTGACCAGAATGGGACACTAACATTTGCTCATAAAAATTGCTTTTGACAGGAGCTTTGAGGAAGAAAAGCTGCAGCAAGAGTCAGGGATACACCAGACAGTTCATCCTTCCATCTTCTCTGAGCTTACCCAGGTTATGTAACATGCCTAGTCAGAAGGCTCTTCTTCATTTTGGCTTATGAGTCAGGTGGACATGCATGACCAGAGACATTAGTACGAGAACTACAGGCTTCACATTTCATAACTTGTAGGATACTGTAGAGGAGACCAGTTTTTGGGAAATGTTTACAAAAATATACTTGTAATTAGATTAGATCACATTTTAAAATCCTTATTAGATTAGTTACTCTTTAATGGATTACATGGTTACATATTATTCACACAGAGATTTTATGAGCTTCATAATATTTCAAATTAACAGCACATTTGCGCGTTCACAGTTCTCTGATGTCAGTTAAATGATATCACTTGCATGCAGGTAAACAAACAAAATATTTTTTTATTTGTAGTGCTTTTATTTTAAAGTAATTTTTTTTTTTTTCTTAAGTTCACATTTTTATGATTTGAGTTAATTAGCTTTTCATCAAACCCCGCAGTTCCTTCAAACCCCAGTTTGGGAAACCCTGACTTTTAATGCACTTTGTGTTGTTGATGATAAAGAATAGAATATATTTTATTTTTATTTTTATGTCAATTTGGTACACAATGATTTTATTCAAATCTATGTGATAAACCAGTTAGGTCAAAAGAAATCTAAAAGTAATCAATAATTATATTATTATTATTATAGTAATCAAACATTATATTACCTAAAATGTGTAAACTAATAGATTTACATTATAGACTACAATTTTAGGTAGGTACTTTGTAATCAGTAATGGGCGGCATTACTTATTATTTGTAATGCATATTTGTAATGCATATTTTGATGCAACATTTAAATTATTACTATGTGTTTTATCTATATTACAGACATTTTTCAATTTTGCTTTAAACACACATTGTTCATTATAGTCAAAAGAATTAGTACCATAAAAAGGTTTTAATTAAAAAAACTATTCAGTAATGTTCCGTAACAAAATGGAAGATATGTTATGAATGCCCCTGGTCTGCTTAAACAATACGCAGTGTCCTCCAGCTTATTAGTATTATATCAAGCATGCAGCTAATAACATCCAGGGATCTCAACCTAGCCTAGCCCAGGGGAGAAAAGCAGGTGGCTCACCTGGTAATGACATATGGGGTGAAACAGACGACGAAGGTTCCAATGAAGGTACTAATTTTGCGGGTGGCTCTCTGTCTCCTCCTTTTCTGCTCCTCCAGACAGCGCTGACGAACACTGGACAAAAGTTATGATCTCAGTATTATGTTATTATGCAGATGAGACAAGCTCACTAGACTGACTTTTATCCAGCTTAAAACAGATGTTATTTAAAACCGTATCCATGCACCAGACTTACTTACATACTTCACCAATGACAACATTAGGAACCTTTTTCTGACAAAACATTCAAGAGGCCTAACAGCTGTTCCCATAGAGTGAGGATGTTTGCCCAGGCTGTTTCAGTGAATCATTGAAATGTCAGATTACCTTCATCACACCTGCAGTGGATTATTTAACACTTGCTCACGTGGTCACGCCAAACAGAAGTACGGTGTGATTGGTTAGTTATATCAGTCTATAAAATGTTGTAGCTTTTTATTTATTTACAAGGATAGCAAAAGAGCCAACAGCTGGCAGTCATTTTCCTTTCTCTTTGCATGTGTGGAGTGCTCTGATACATCCCCTGCCTGAACACCAGATGTGCTCATTACATGTGGTGTGTAGGGCTATTGTGATTTCTCATTGTCGGTTAATAAGTTATTAGACAACATGTTGCCATTGAAAGTCATCCAGAGCTCTGGGCAATGAGCTGATGATGTTCATTCTCTGACGAGCACAAATGTCTCTTGATATCTTTTTAACATTTTATTATTTTAAAGTAGAAATTGTTGATCACAGTTCTATTTATGTTTTGTGTCATTGTACCAGTTACATTTGTGACTGATTTAGTTTGAGGGGGCCAGTCTGAGTTGCTGATGTATTTTTCAGACTCCCTTGATTTCATGTTGACATTTTTACATAGATACTGTGAATAGTCACATGACCTGAGCTGTTCAATTCCAGTTTGATCCACTGAAATATTATGCCTTTGTCAATGATCAGTTCAGTCTCTAAATCACAGGACACATAAAGTGTCTGTTTACGCATTTGTGTCATTTTTCAGCTGTCCACCAGTTACAATTTTGACTGTTTTAAATTAATTAATTAATTTATTTATTTTGAATATGTAGTTTGTTTCTGTGATATCCACAGAATAAAATAGTTAAGACTTAGTTAAGAACAATTATTTAGGATTCAGTAGGTTAAAATCCCTGTCAGATCTAGTAGAGGGCTGTGGACCAAAACTGTGGTGCTGAAACCCAGCAGCTCTAGAGTTTCTCTGGCCTCTAGACTATTTAATATTTGAGTGCGGAATATGTAATATAATATGTATTGGTGCAGACACTTAAAATGAAAAGCAACATTTGAAGAAAATATTAGTAAGTTTAACAATCAAAAAAAGTGAATTAAGTTTTATAAATTAAGTATATAAAGAAAAAGCATAAAGGGCAATTAGGGAAAGAGGCATTCCCAAAGTTCCTTGTACAAACATTATTGGTGTTATTGGTTATGCACATTTGTTTGGGTTTTGTTGCATTTTAATGTTATTTATTTAGTTTACAATGTTTGTTAACATGATGTTTGTGGCAACATTTGAATTATACTGACTACATTTGACAATTTTTATGAACTTTTAATCAGCATATGGTTTATACATACGTGTTGTTATTGCTTTGTTAATATATAACCTATTTTTTTAAATAACGTATTGACAGTTAATATAGCCTATGTAAAACAGGCCGTCGCCAATATCTTCATCATCGTCACTGTATTTCTACGATAAAGTTCACCACTGCTGCCAATTTTCTTTCTTTCTTTTTAAGCGTAAAAATCTGCATATTCTCACTCATTCTTACCTCGGGTGAATGTCCACTAGCAGTACGAGCGTTTGCATGGTTATCACGTCGATGCGCTTACAGTGAAAGCGCGCGACTTTGAGCACTTTCAGATACGTGACGCAGAGCACCACCGACACCAACAGGAACGTGAGTGAGTGCAGCACCATGGTGTAAATCGCGAACTGCGTCTTGGCATTGACCGCCCTGCCGTTACAGAGCGTGCACGAAGCGTACAGCTGATGGTAGCCCACCCAGGAGAGGCACGCGGCAACCACAGAGAAGGACAACGAGTGCATCCACGTGTAAGCCAGTGCGATTACAGCGTCCCGGTGACGGATCCTGGAATGGTAACTGAGAGGGAACACCACTGCAACCCAGCGGTCGATGCTGAGAGCAGCCATACTCAGCATGGAGTTGGTGGTCAGGAAAGTATCCAGAAACCCGACCACCTGACAGAAAATTTGTCCTCCGGGATGTGCATTACTCAACACCCCGAAAAGAGTCAACGGCATGCTGGAGGCGGACAGAAGCAAGTTGCAGAACGTCAGGTTGAGTATAAATAACCCAGGAACCTGCTTGCGAATTTCTGCATTGTACAAGAAGCAGATCAGCACCAGCACGTTGGACAGCAGCGACACAACGATGATCACGACGAGTAGGAGAGAGAGCGCGAGCTCCGCTGTGTGCATGATGTACCCCGCTCTTAAAGCCCCCAACTTTGAACCGCAGCTCCAGGACAGTTCATGACGGGGAACTAAATTGCATCAATACAACTTGTAGATCCCCCAACGCGATATCCACTTGTACATACGCGCGAGATGCACGGCTTTCCATGACTCCGACCTCCGTTTAGTCAGCGAAGTGTTGGGAAAATCCATCAAAACAATTGGAACGCGAAATCTCAAGAGAGGACGAATAATCCGCTCTCCTTCTCAACCCTAAAGGAATGCCTCGCGAAATTGCGCAGCTTCGGTTTTGCGCGCTTCTAATGCAGAATTCGCCCTTGAAACAGCTTTATATGTCAAGCAACCCTGACATTTACTTTTACTGAACCAGAGGATCAGTTTACACACACACACACACACACACACACACACACACGTCTGGTTTGCTATCCTTGTGGGGACTCTCCATAGGTGTAATGGTTTTTCTACTGTACAGACCGTATTTTCTATCTTGTTTACCCGTGGGGACCTCAATTTAGGTCCCCACCGTGACACGAGTCCCCATGAGTCTGTGTGTATTCAGGTTTAAGTCCCCACCAGAATAGAAAAACTGGTACACACACACACACACCAGCCCAGATTCTAATGTTGGATGCAGTTCTAACTGACTGCAGTGTCGCTCTTACAACATAAACCCCTGTTTGCACTGTAGCATGAAGAGATATGCGCACGTGCACACACACACACACACACACACTCACACTCATTAGTGGCTCACTGAGGCCGCATAAAGATCGTCGCTGCCCTCTGTTACCACGGAAACGCCCACGCTGTCTGGGCAGTGGGTGTGTGGTGGTCCATCCCATGATCCTTTGTGACAGCATGAACGATTCTGACCAATCAGTGGAGCAACTGCACAGATCTCGTTATTCTACTTGAGGGGGTGATATGGACAGCTTGTCTTGATGTGAAACAGGCTATTATCTCCATCGCTTTTTCTGCATAATTCTCTCTCTTTTTTTTTTTTAGAACTAATTTGTGTTTTAAAATGTTAGATGTAGTCAGGAATAATCAGACTTTAAGTGAAGGCTAAATCATTTTCGCAACTTGCCCAAGCTTGACATTATTTTGTCACGTGTATTATAATAATATTTATATTATTAAAAAAATTATACTGAAGGTAATTATGTGGAATTTGGAATATACAGGCTAAGATTTGTGTGTATGTGAGTGATGTACAAATGATCTGCATGGTAAATACCATGAAATGCTGCCCTGTGGACTAGATGCATAGCATTCTGGGTCCAGTGATTCTGATTCTGCCAGATTCATTATTGTGTTGCTTGTTGCATGCGATGAAAGGCTTGCTTTCACAACCCAGTTTATGTCATATGCTTAAGTCAAAGGCTGTATTAAAAAAAATTAAGAATCTCTTTCTATTTCAGCTAATTTAGGTTGTATTATATTCCGGTCTGCTTTAAGTACAGGTTTTCAGAGAGAAAAAAAAAAGGAAAGAAAAGAAAATGGCTGCGAATAATGCAATACATTGACCTATGAAGTGAGATTGTAGGTAAAGATCTCTATGACTAGACGGATTTCATTTCTCTGTTTTTTTTTGTCAGTTTTAACGGGGTATTTTTATGTCAGGGCCTCCTGTGTAGCTGTGGCTCCATCTGGTGGTTTAACTGGCTAAATGCTTGTCTGCAATCCTTTATTTTCTGTCTGTTTGAGGACTGTTGTGTATTATGTATGCACTGCATATTCTGTGATTGTCTCTGAGGCATTTCATCTTTACTTTGACAGGTAATTTATTTTCAGCGGTGGAGCCCTGACTAATCAAAGCGTAGTCCTCATTTGAAAATATGTTGTTTTGACTCTAGTTGTTATGTGATTAGGGGAAGCACTCATGCACTCACAAGTAGGAGCAGATTTACTCATTTATGGGCCCTAGGCAAAGACAGGAATGGGCCCTCTTCCATTAATTGGAATTTTCCCCAGATTCTTTTCACTGTCCACCTTGTACAGTGGTGTTCTCTACACTCTTAAAAATAAAGGCTCCAAAAGGCGGTTTTCCATAAAAGAACCAGTTTGGATTCCCCAAAGAACATTTTAGTGACCAGTTCAAACCTTTTTTTTCCCCAGAACATTATAATAATGTAAAAACCCTATTTTACGAGAAAGAACCTTTAGTGCAGTTGAAAGGATCATTTAATGTTAAAGGTTCTTCATGAAACCAATGTCAATGAAGAGCCCTCATTTTTAATAGTGTACTGTTAATGTTGTTTGATAATTGCTTGCTTTTCTAGACATTTAAATGTGAGCTCCTTGTTTTCACCACAAGAGGGAGTGCTTGACCTTCACTAAAACCATTCTTGCCCCACAAGTCTGTCATCACTTCTCAACAAACCTAATAAACACATCATCAGCATCCTATAATACTCTTGTGCCTTGTCCGGGCACAGGCCCAGGGGGCAGAGTATAAGTGCGGTTTGGTCTGTCCTCAGAGGTCACAGTCAGGGTTAATCTGTCATGTTTAGCAGAGCCATGAGGGCACTTTTGTTTTTTAACTGAGTTTAAAGCAGTAGTTCACACACAAATGAAAATTGTCATCATTTACTCACCATCATGAAGTTTCAAACTTGAGATTTTTTTTATTCTGCGTAAAAAAACAACAACAACAGAAGCTATTTTGAAGAATGTCTCTGCTGTTTTTGTCCATATTATGAAAGTCAATGGGAGCTTTCAAGGAGCTTTCAAAACTTTCAAGCCTCAAAAAGGACATAGAATTAATTCATACAAATTATAATTGGACAAAAACAGCTGAAACATCTTTCAAAATACTTTCATTAAAAATAATGCAAATAAATAAATTCATTCAGTTTAAAAAAATGTTAGAGCCAATTCACGTTTTTGTGTTCTATTGCTTTATTGCTGAAATTAGATAAATTTAGGTATGCCAACGGGCTGAAGGTCCAAACTGCAGTTTCAATGCAGCTTCAAATGGCTCTACAATATCTCAGCCGAGGAATAAGAGTCTTAACTAGCAAAGCGATCGGTCATTTTCTTAAAAAAAACAAAAAACAAAACAAAATATAAAATAAATATACTTTTTAACCACAAATGCTCGTCATGCACTAGCTCGACCTCATGCATTACAAAGTCACATTGGAAAGGTCACGCGTGACGTAGGCAGAAGTACCAACCCAGTGTTTACAAAGCGAACGTGCAAAGAAAGTCAAATGCCCTTTACAAAAAAGGTAAAACAACGATGTCGGATGATTTTGAAGTTGAAGGAGAAAATGAGATGGAGTTTTTCGCCCTACCCTACCTTTTTGAACCGGACACAGACCAAGACCTTTCCAACATGATTATGGACCTTGGACCTCTGTTGGCCACCATTGAAGTCCATTATATGGAGAAAAATCCTGGAATGTTTTCCTCAAAAACCTTAATTTCTTTGCGACTGAAGACAAAAAGACATGAACATCTTGGATGACGTGGAGGTGAGTAAATTATCAGGAAATTTTTATTTTGGAAGTGAACTAATCCTTTAAACCTTTGTGGTTTCTCTAGACAGCTGAAAATGTGGTTACTGTCTAATCAAAATTGTGACCATTTGAGATTTTGGAGTTTATTTGTGTGTGTGTGTGTGTGTGTGTGTGTGTGTAAAGCGATTACTTTGTTGTTTTTATTGTTTTTAACATCAACCTGCCAAGGGACTATGGATGAAAATTCTGACACATTTTTCACGTATTGTGTGCATTATTAATGTTCATTGTCCCTCGTTAAAAAAAAAAAAACCTACAACCTTTCAGATTTTGGGTGAGATCTTTAACCACTATGCTACACCATCTCAGAACAAAATTACTCCATTCAGACAGGAACCAGCAAAGAAAGATTTCAAAACGCATAGTGTTTTAAAGAATCTGTCAGAGTTCGCATTAGTTCTGCCAGCATTTTTTTTGTTATTATAATCAATGTACTTCTTGTTACAGTGTGAGCAGCTTGCAAGGGGAAATAAGACCTCTTAGCTAAACACAATGAGATCTCTCTGATGACCTTTCAAGTGTTGCAAAGGAATGTAAGCAGATCAGACAGGTATGTGAAAGAGATCGTCCTTGTGAAAACCGGGCTTGTTGGAACTATGAAGCTTCGAACGGAAATCTGTAATTTAACTATTGAGGAGGAAAAGACAAGATGGAAAGGTTGGCAACTCTTAAGCATCATAACTGTACCAGATTTTGAGTAGTATGTCCAAAACTATTTGTCTTGCCTTGATAATTTACTGTTAGCTGTGACTTGAGTTGTTTATGAGTAGACTTACCTGCTTAGACTAAAGTAGAGTTCCATGATATAGATATTTTTCATTTTTTCTCCTGCCAAATGTCTCTTTCCGTCTCTCTCTATCTCTATTTATCTGTGCTCGGGTGAAACAGCCGGTTTGGTGAATCTGCCACTGGGTGTAAGATGATATTTTTTCCCCTCTGTCTCCCCTCTTAGTGTCTTTATTAGTACGTAATGTTCAAAAAGAGGATTAGAGGAGGAAAAAGAGAGACATGGTCCTGTGGATGGATGAATGGCATAGGTTAAAGGAGGGAAGGGAGGTTAGGGGAAGGAGAAGAGGAAAGAAGAGATCACACTGCTCGGGGATATTTGGGGGGATTATCTTATTAGTCAGACGTATGTGTGTCAGACAGACAGAGAGAGTGGGCAGAAAACTCTGGCAAATACTTTCTATGAAAATTTCAATTGAGTAAAGTCAGGGTGTGAATTATGGGGTGGTTTGGAGAGGTCAGAAGCCACGAAATAAAGATGGAATCCCTCCAAATGAAGACAAAACAAAAGGTTAGGGGATAAACCTATATGCCTCAACAGGGTTTTCTGTGTTTTTATTTATTATATTATTTGAAATTGCACAGAACTTCATTTGAGCCCCATACATGTCATGAGGAAGAAAAAAAAATGTTATTTGTATAGTGCTTTTCACGAAAAAAAAAATCGTTGCAAAGCAGCTTCACAGGAAATGAACGTTTCTACATTACATTTAGGAGTAGCTTATCAGTGGTGAAAATGTCAAGGTGATGTCCATATGGCAGATACGTACAGAAAAAAATCATACACTGGATTCCCATCCCGTGGCAGAAACAGAGAAGGAAGTAGAGAAAAATTAGCGTAGCTGCTATTCAAACCAAGCAAAAAATAATAATGTGTTCAAACCAAGCAAAGAATGATAATGTGCATTTGATCATAACTGGAGTGAAAGAGACATGTCTTTAATCTAGATTTAAACAGAGAGAGTGTGTCTGAACCCCAAACGTTATCAGGAAGGCTATTCCAGAGTTTGGGAGCCAAACGTGAAAATGCTCTACCTCCTTTAGTGGACTTTGCTATCCTAGGTACTACCAAAAGTCCAGAGTTTTGTGACCTTAGGGAGCGGGATGGGTTGTAGTGTGATAGAAGACTGGTTAGGTACGCAGGAACTGAACCATTTAGGGCCTTTATAAGTAGTAATATTTTGTAACTGATACGGACCGTAATAGGCAGCCAGTGTAGAGATTGTAAATTTGGAGTAATATGATCATATTTTCTTGACCTGGTAAGGACTATAGCAGCTGCATTTTGGACTACCTGTAGCTTGTTTATTGAAGATACAGGATAACCACCTAGCAGTGCATTACAATAGTCCAGTCTTTATTAAGTCTTTAACAAAGACATTCATTGACATTAAAAGACAAAAGCTGAACTGGAGTCATGTGCATTACTCGTGAATTATTGCAATGTTTTTCAGATGTTTGGATTCTCATTATGAAGAAAATGAATTGAATTAAATGATTTTTTTAATTCTAGAACTTTACTGTTGCTCTCTATTAAAGTCCATGTGATACGGAAGTTGCTGCCGACTTTATTTCAGTATGGTGACGTATTTTTAACTGAAACGGAATATTGAATAGAGGTTTTATTTCTGCGCTTCTCCTCTCATCCCTCACTCGCAGCAAACTAACGATTGGAGGGGCATGGTTAAGAATATTCTGCCCAAGCCATGGCTAAAACCATCAAACTGATGCCATTCCAGAGCGGAAGCAAATGATCAGATTTTGATTAAAGATTACTAAAACAAACACATTTTTTCAGTGGATTAACTTGCACAGATTAATTGTTCATTTTTAGACTAGCAATGTGTGCTAACAAAATAAATATTGTACATTTTGATTTCATGCAGACTTTAAGAGACTTTAAGTGCAATGGAATGCAAAATGCATATTGTTGTGAACAGGTCCCATAATGAAGGCCTTTATATAATGACCCAGGTGTACACCAGTTCTGGATAATTGAGGTTGTAAACTCATCCAACTGAACTTCAGGGTAATGGCTGGGTCTCTGATATTTTCTTCTTCCTTCTTGTTACTGTTACTGTTATGTTACTGTGGCCGCATTCAGAATATTAAAATTTGTTGAAAAAAGCAATTTGCCTAATATTCACTACTGAATGGCTTGCACTGTGAAAGATAATTTCTTGTAAAAGCTCTTTTTTCATCACTCATTCATAATTGAAGCAGGTTTGAAACTAAAAGTGTCTCTCCTCTGAACTCTCCACCTGCGGAAGTGTCTACAGCTTTAGTGTAACCTGCCCTTCTGGAGGTTAATGTGAGGGAAATCAGATTTGGGTAGGAGGCAACTCTAAGCCTTTGGAAAATAGAGAAGCAGGGGGTAAGAAAGAGCTTTTTGTGTTGTGTGAGGATTGAACGCTACGCTATATGGCCAATTGACTTCTTCTCCAATTCATCAAATGCACTGTTTACCTAATCTGTCATAGCATTTCAAAACGCATTAAAACCACAGGCAGATAAGCTCAGAATTCCTACTCCTGAGTCAGGATAGTCTTACCTTCACCAAAAAGGTGAACCATTTCTCTCCCTCCCCCAGAGGATTAGCTCTTGTGTGAAATGCATACTGTAAAGTGCTACCACATTTTGCTTAAGGACAATTCCACCCACCCCTTCCAGATAAATAAAGTATTATTGTGCAGTTAAGGAAGATTAGAAGTTAGAACAGGGGGTTGGTGCTTGTGGGTTGGGGATTGCGGATATCTGAAATTGAGTTTAATGCCACGCTTATCAGAATTCTTCCCGTAGTGCACACTGTTGTGTGTGGCAGAGGGAGAGGAAGCGATGAGACGGCGTCGTATTCTCTTCAGTAGAGCGCAAGAAGGAAATTGTGAATTGAGTTGCATTAAAGCCTCTTTTTGTAAAACAAGACCAACAGCAAAGTGAATTGGCATGGCAGGACGCGAAAGGAAAGGGCCAGATGCGAGGTGTCGGTTGCAAATTGAACTTGGAGGGTATGCGAGAGGCCCGTCGGGTGTTATACAAACTGCATTACACATCATTCATGTCGCTAGGGAATAAGATACATGAGGATGTGCTGTTGCACCATATTTCACTTATCCTTGTGATAGACGATTTCCAACGAAAAAGGGAATTCTGCCATTATTTTCTCATAACTTCACATCGCTCCAACCTGCAAGACTTACTTCTGTGGAACACAGAAAACAAGAAATGTCTTTTCTTTTTTTTTTCTTTTTTTGCCAGTTCAGAGCTGTTGTTGTGTTGATTTTCATTGCATGGACAAAAACTATTTGGTCAAAATATTTTCTTTTGTGTTCTACGTAAGAAAGAAAGTCATACAGGTTTGGAATGACACGAGGGTGAGCAAATAATGACAGAAGTTTAATTTTTGGGTGAACTATCCCTTTAACAGCTCAATATGAGACTAAGTCATTGAAGTCAAAAGCCACTCAAACTGGCTTGAGGTCTGCTGTATTATTCAGATGGTGACTCTACACTGGGTTATTTCTGTGGGTTTCAACTTTGAACTTTTAATCAGATAATCTTAATTTCCTTTTGCTCTTTTCTGTGGCAAGCCAGTTTCCATGGAAACAGAGGGCCAATGTGGCCAAGAAGGGCTTATACCCTGTGCCTGAGCTGTTTGTCCTGCTATCACAGAGCGCACACACACACGTTTCCAGGTAGTGTTGATTGATTGGCTGATGATGAGAGGTAAGGATAATCTGAATATTTAGTTAAGGCCATCCGGATGCTATTACCTTTCCCTGCAGGCATTTCTTCTGGAAAGGGAGGGGATAAAGTGTGCTCCTCTGAGGTTCATTTCAACAGGCACTTATTTAGGCGTGCAACGCTGCTTTCTGCACTCTCACTGTGCACTGTATAACTGCAGACTGAGCACAATATGAAGTTATGGATTTTCAGTACTCATGTTAAACAAACATTCAGGGTTTTTGATTAAATTGTTTTGAAAATTAGGTCATAGCACATTATAGAGTCTCAGCTAGTGTCATATAATACATTTAATTTGTGTGCGTAGGTCTTGAGCGTAAGGGAGGTAAATATTTGTCATTCTTCAGGCTGAGAAGAGCAGGAAGATCTGATACAAGTACAAAAGACTTACAGTGACCCTTCACCACAAACAGACTGAAGCCGATGAGGGATATAATTAGGGAACGTTCATAAAATACCCATTTACAGTCTCGGACATGTAGAGACAGAATCAAAGCTGGAGAGAGATCAAAGACAGTGCAGCTTTTCTGGCAAGATGCAGCAGATCTTATTAAAAAATTATCTTGATACTGAAATGTGCACACTTTTTTTTATAGGTTTCTTCAAATGCATTTTTGCTTGCTTTGAGCAAACTGAGACTTTTTTGTGGGTTTAGAAGTAAAAGAAAAAGAAAAACGCGCCAACAATTAGTAATCTGAGCAAAGTTATCACCAAAAATTTCAATCTGCCAACCTCTGCAACCTGGCAAGCAGCACAATCTGATCATACTGTCAACCAAGTTTATTAGAAGAATGTCCATGCACTGAAAGACTGACAGGGGCTCTCTTCCCCTGGCTGGGCTGAAACAGAGGTTAATTGACAAAAGAAACCATGTGTGTGTGTGTCAGTGCGTGCATGTGGGTGGATACGGCTGTGTGTCTGACAGGGTAATTGCCTTGTTAAAAGAGAAACGGAGGCAATATTTTGAAAGAACCACATCCCCATATAATCCGCCTTTGAGAATGATGAAAGACTGAGGGATGCCTCTTAGATCAATTGTACAGTCATTTCAGCTATTTAGAATCAGCTAAATTCTGTTAGAAGAGGCCATTTTAGACCAGACACAGAAATCCACTTTGTTCCTTCTAACTTTGTCAAATCAGTCTTTTCTGTCAACATTTTCAAATGGATTCATTACAACAAATATATGCATTGATAAATGTGATAAAATATCTAATTTATATTTTTTATGCACCAAAAGGGGCAGAAAATCTTAATTATCAGACATTTAAAATTTTACTTTTCTAACTTGTTCAAGTTGTTGCAACTGTTTCCTTCTGTTATTCCACATGTGACACATAGGTGGCACTGTAGTTATACACTTTTCTGATGTTTCTTAAAGGGGTCATATGATGCGATTTAAATTTTTCCTTTCTCTTTGGAGTGTTACTTTTTGTCTCGTCGCTCTGGCCGGGACAAGGCATCGCAGTATGGCAAGGGGTGTAACATTTCCGTCACACGCTTGAGGTATTTGGCCAATCACAACGCACTGGATAACGATCTTAATCTCAGCTCCTGAACTGGCCATTTGGCTTCTGTGATGTGGATGCATGTGATCAGTTAACAGGCAGATAGTGGCCGGTCAGAGGTGAGGTCAATACGTTCCCAGCCTTGGTAAAACAGGTGTACACACAGCCTAGGTTACATACATAGGAGTGTGAGTGTGTGTGTCCCACAGGACCATGTTTGACAAGGGGGGGACTGTGTGTTTCCTGTACCCAAAAATGTCTTTGACTAGATTCAACCTAGTGAAACATGGCCCTCACTCTTGAAACCCTAACTACTCTTGACACACACACACATGCAGATACAAATGCATGTGTCTCTTAAATTAGCAGGTTCTTATGAATATATCAGTCGGTATGTGCAAATAAAGGCAAGTGTGTGCGTATAAAAGGGAAAGTTTGTGCGCGAGTGAGAAAAATAAAGCTAGAGTCACTAGATGCCAATGTGAACAGGCTCTTTCTCTTACTGTTTCGCTCTGTGAATCCAAACAACACCGTTATTCATCCACCAAGTTCCCCCCGGCAATTCACCCACCCCTCCCGCAACTCTTCCAATCCTAGCTTGGGCCGTAAGCATCACTTCCATTCTCTCTGAATGTAGCTGCACCTGAACTGCTTCACCACAGGGGCTTGTTCAGAGCAGCATGTGGGGCAGCGAGGCCTGAAACCAATCCCTTTTCGGGATCCCACCACTTCCTCCCAATTGTTCCCAACAAAGCCGGACAGGAATAAATGGGCTGCTATCTGTGTCACAGAAAAGTGGAGAGCAATTTGTTTCCTATTAAACAGGACTGTCAGTTCAGTTTCTCTTCTTGTTTTTCTCACTTGCTGTCTTCGCTTGTTTTTTTGTTTTGTTTTTGTTTCTGCCAGGCCAAAGTGTTACTCGTGAGGTTTCCCCGACAGCTAAGTGGCCTGGACCCCCTTTTAAACCTGAGATTACACCTGTTTCGCCCGCACAGGTAATTGTAAGAATGTAGAGGGGAGACCTTAGGGGTAATGGATTCAGAATAGATGCTCGAACCAACACAAACGCACACACACAGACACACAGCTTGAATATGGCACTGAAGAGGCCTGTTTTGCAGTTCTGTAGGCTGCACCTGCTAAGTGGGTGATCTGTCTACCCCCAGTTCATGTGAGGGTCACAACAGCTTAATGTGACCCCATCCTCTCCCGTTCTTTCTCTCCCTCTCTCACACACACACACACACAGTCTCAACACAGACCACATCTGCCGTTATTCTGCCTGAGGTGAACAGTTCAGTGCGCACACAGACAGCCACAGTAGTTAATAATGGTTTAAATGGACATCTTTGCAGCTGTCTTTACAGCACTGTTGTTATTTCATTCCAGTCTAGCTTTGTACACGGTTTGTGACATCACCGTTCCCAACTAAATGAATGTTGCTTTATCAAATATCAAATGGCAAACGCACTGCATTAATGTTCAAAAGTTTGAGGCTGTGAAGATTTTATTTAATGAGATGAATACTTTTATTTAACAAGGACACATTAAATTGCCCAAAAGTGAACTTTGAACTTTCTATTCATCAAAGAATCCTGAAAAAAAATGTATTATGGCTTCCACAAAAATATTAACTGTTTTTAACGTTGATAATAATAAGAAATGTTTCATGAGCACCAAATCGGCATATTAAAATGATTTCTGAAGGATCATGTGACATTGAAGACTGGAGTAATGGCTGCTAAAAATTCAGCTTTGCTATCACAGAAATAAATTGCATTTTAAAATATATTAAAATCGAAAACTGATTTTTTCATATTATTACTGTTTTTACTGTATTTTTTTTTTTTTTTTTTTATCAAAAGAATGCAGCCCTGGTGAGCATAAGAGACCATTAAAAAAACACGGTAGTGTAGTGTATATGCACTATATATGACAAAAACATTGTGGATGGATCAGTAAAATTGATTTATGCTGAAATGTATGGAATTCCCCATTACTTAACATAACCGTGGGCCTGGCGACACGGAAATAAAGTCCGTAGCTTTGCTGAAGGTGTGAAAGACTCTCACTGGTGTGATATTTGCATAGAGATATGATCAAGAATGTGTCAGAAGACTGTTGGATTGTGAAGAATGACCACAACAGATAAAAAAAATTATAAAAAAATAATCAACTATAAATAGATCTTTGTTAAAGAATAATAAAAACTGCATAAAATGCGGCATTTGTAAAGTAGAAATGCTTCAGAATTAGATTCAAAGCCTTTATTCACAGGCCAGGTTGCATGTTTGCATATACATATTGCCTGTGGAAATGCATGTAAATGGTTTTCTGACAATGATTTGTATTGTTACTTAAGACAAACACCTGACTTTTGGCTTCTATATATAAAGTATCTTAATGGGAACCCCTGTTCCATTCAACAGACATTGTTTTCTTTTGTGATTTAAGACAAACACCTGACTTTTGCCTTGAGATTAACTTCAATTAAATATCTATGCAATGATTAATAATATTGATATCAATATTGTTTACATCATTATACCATTACATGTATGGTTGTAATGGAAACCCCTGCCCCTTCCACCAGACTCCATGGCACTACATTAACTACTGAACACATATGGTTCAATTCATTTGCCAATGAGCACCCTTAAAGAGGTACGATGGATGAAGGATTAAAAAAAGGGTTGGGGAAAAAGATTGAATGAAAAAATGACCCTCTCTCCACTCTCCTTTTGTGCGGGGAGTCTGGAACCCCCATCTGTGCGAGAGGAGAGGCGTGAAATGTTCTGTAATTACTGATAATGATGTCCTAAGATCAGAGACTCAACCCAAACAAGGTAATTACATGATAAATGTGTGTATGAGCACACTGACCTGGAGTCAGCTGGGCCTTTGAGACAGGCATACGATGGACAGCTAACAGAGATATTTGCTCAAAAGGCCCACTGGGACCTGCATTGATCTCTATTGTCTGAAACACTGTCTCGGTAACATCATGTATCAGGGTTCAGCTAAGGAGGGGTGTGTGTGTGTTTGCATATGTGTTTAGATTTCTTTCTAAAAATACTTTAATATTTACAAAAGATGAGGTCGAGATTTGTGTGTATGTATTTTTTATTAGATTTTTTATTAATTATTCTTATATAAAAAATATATAGAATTTAAATGGAGTATAGATAGTTAGATAGAATAATATTATTTATTAAATAGTACTATATTATTTATTTAAAGTAAAATAATGATTTTTCTGTACTAAAATACTTTAATATTTACAAAAGATGTGGAAAATTATTAACTTTTTTGTTTTTATTAGATTTTTTTTATTATTATTTTTAATAGAGAGAGATAAATCGTTATAGATATATAGATTTATTCAATATTATTTATTATATATTATTATATAATTAATTTAAATGTAATAAAATGTTTTTGTAATATTATGTATTTTTTTTACTATTTTTATTAGTAACTATTTTTATTTTTAGTTCTATACATAGGAAGATGTGGAGGGGGTGTGATTGTGCTGAGCAGGTGTCAAGGGTTAAGTGCCTCACTCAAGGGCATAACATTAGTGGTCAGAGAAGGGAAGATCCTCAGGGATTTGAACTTGGATCTTCTAAGTTATAGTTTGCTGTCTTTATTTAGCCACCAGTATATTGCTTTGGCACATTTCAAACCGCTGGGTTAAACTTTATACACAGCTATATTGTATTATATCATCATTCCTATAAGAGATTACCTCTATCACCTCATTAACCTCTATCAAGTAGGTAAACAGTGCACATTTATTTTTAAATTTGAGTATTTTTGTTTGATTTTGATATTACTAAAGGACTTCTGGGGTTCTATATGATTGGCCTTGTTTTCTTAAGTTAATGCAGAGATGAACTGCCAGCTTAACATTTCCATAATCTACAGTACATGGTGTACCCTAATCGATGTAATGTGACCTAACTGTGTTTTCAGACCTAGATTTGACTGATTTGTCCATAAATATCCTAGTATTGAATGGATGTGGGGACAGAAAGCTCCAGAGAGACGGTTAGTCAGGATCACAGAGGCCATGGCAAATAACTGATCCTCTAGTGCTTCACTTTTTAAATGCAAATAAGGCCCTGCAGAGCAAACAGGTCACATGTTTTCTTTTGTCCTCTTTAGGTTTAGAGTTGTTTGTGACATATTATTCACCTGTTCTCGAGAACTGTTTTGGTGACTTTACAGAATGCATGGTAATAAGATCATTTAAATTCTAACACCTCGTTCATCAAAAATCTGATAGCCATGCAAAAATTTTTTTTAGACTATTACGCTGACTTCAAATGAGGAATCATAGTCAAGAAAAACAGCCAGGATTTGCCTGAGATTTGCCTAACCTCTAAAAAAACAATGCCAGCTTCATCAATGAGTATTTTATGCTCCGTAAGCTTGGATGCCGTTATACAAATGACTGTTGTATTGCACTCTGGTCGACTTGAAAGAGGATATTAAACATTATCACATTTTATCTGTTTATTCATTAGCCCAGTTCCATACCAATATGCCTCAGCAGTTTTAGGGGGAAGCAGGCCTTCTTTTTGACCTGGATTTTACATCTGCATTATTATTTACTTCATACAGAAAATATTTGGTATTTTTTTAATTTACTAGGATATAATAATGCATAATGCAATGATAAATCTGTTACAAAGTGTGGACATAACAACATAAAACCAAAAATATGATGTTTAGAAATTTGGAGGTGACCCACCAATACCCCATGTCACCTATAGATGGCGAGAGTGCCTTATTTTCTGTGCAATATCTCCATAGGAAGGATAAGATTAAAAAAACCCTCACTATTCCTACAAATGACGGGACTCCAGTTCCATTGGATTACATGTGTAGAGTAAATTTACATTTTTGTTTAATTGATATTATTTTTTTTAGATTTTTATTAATATACATATATTTTTTGATTAATTAATTTATTTTTTGCCAGTATTTCTCAGAAACGCTTTGCTCCCAAAGTGAATTTTATGGGACAAACACATTTAAATAGAGAAAAACGCTTTGCTCCCAAAATGAATTTTATGGGACAAATAAATTTAAATAGAGAAGAGATAAAAACAAGATATGGATAACATGTAAATTACCTGATTTGTATGGATGATAAACTCTCCTAGACTCTTCTAAACATACACAAGCCTAGTAAAGGTTTATGTCTGTTAGTTTTATGCTGAGAAAAAAAAATAGTAGTTGTGCCTGGTAAACAGATAAGATACCTGACATACAGCAAGTATTAGGGAAATGACAGTAGCCTAAACACATCACAAATCTTTGTGAGTATAAAGTCAAAAGAAATAGCGTGTGAAAGAAATGAAGGACAGCGACAGATAGAATAAGGCAGCAAATGAATGAGAGAGGGAGAAAAAGGACAATTTTTCAAAAAGTCACCCGCATAAAGGCTGAGAAATGTGCGAAATGCAGTAATTGCGTGAAGCAGTCAGTGTGTACTGAATAGAAGCGCTGTGGAGTCGGATTCTGCTTCCGTGATGCGCGCGATCGGAGGCGTCTTCAAGAGCGTCTGCGTGCATATGTTACTCATTACCGCGGGCAGATAAAAAGCCAGAGAATGCAGAGCGATTGTTCTGTAGTGCTGGAGAAAGACAGTCCTCCCCTCTTCATTAGCGCTGAAGAGAGATCAGGGAGCGAGTGTAATGAAGAGAGGGATCACTCGGTAATGTTTACCCGGCGACGCAGGTGACGTTGACGGCATAGCGCGCGCCGTTTCCCGGCAACTGCCTCTTGTGTGAAGCGACAGAGACTCGGCCATTATTAATACACAGACGTGTATTTGGGTAATGAACAGAGTGGACAGTGACACAATGACCTCAGCCACTAAATGAGTTTCTGAGTCTGAATATATATATATATATATATATAGGCTAAATCTTAATTGAGAGGTTTTTCTGCTGATGTGGAGAGTCAGTCACTCTTAAAATAGAATTTCTTTATTGGCATTTCTTGTTCCATGAAGAACCTTTAACATCCATAGAACCTTGCAATTGCACAAAATATTCTTTTAGTGTATAAAGGTTCTTACATTGTTAAAATCTTTTTTTTTCTACAGCATTTGCTGTGAAATCCCCCTTTTGGAACCTTTATTTTTTTTTAGTGTACTTTGTTGGAGGAAAAAAAATCTTAAACCAGCCTAAGATACTTTATTGGATGCTTAGTTGGTCTCCTTGCCTGGTTAGACTGATCTCCTGGCTGGTTTTAGAGGGATTTTTTGTCTATGTGACAATTTTGAACCAGCTAAGATCAATTTTAGGCTGGTTTAAGCTTATTGATGTTGTAGGACAGTTTACTTGTATGATGACAAGGTAAACATAGAGTTTTGCAAAACACAAGTAGTAGTGTGACTGTAAATATCAATTAATCTTTAGCATATTTCCAGACTGGACACACTAACTAACCAGTTTAGATAGTAAAGACTACAGTACTGGTCTATAAGTGAAACCAACTCGTAGATTTGTGTTCATATGGGACGACAGAAGGGGTTTATTTTCCATTTTATGCAAATCAAAAAAGCATAAAGAAAAAAGTGGTCTTAGATGGAGATTTTGAACACACAAGCCCCCAGTAGTCCTCCTAATGGTGTGTATGACAATGACAGCGTGTGTATATGCGTTGCTTTATGGCCCCAATGACTTCAATCACTCCCTGGAAAAACAAATCTGATCTGGTCTACCTGCCTCCATCACGCCATCCTCCAGAACAATGATAGATAGATAAAAGCCAGTGTCTGTGGGTTTGTGTATTAAATAAAAAAGACGGATGTCCCCACGGCTGGCTGTTTGGCATTGCCTGATGCGAGTCATTTATCTAAATGTAGCCGTGGCAGCCGGGGCCCTGGGCTGACAGAAATGACCCATAATTTGCTGCTAACTGCAGTAGCGGGTTCTGTAATAAAAGCTTTTCATTAGGGCTGAGCAGCCTGCACCAGGCACAACTTAGCAAAAGGGCCCTTCCTCTAATTGCTAACCATTACAAATATGGTCCATTTGGGGGAGAGAAAGAAGAGGAGGAGAGAGAGAGAGCAGAGAGGAGAAGAGGGTGTGGGATAGGTCTGTGTTTCCCCTTCACAAAGCGCACCAATAATTGAACAATTAAACTTTAGCAATGTGATTACCACTCACCATAACTAAAAGCAGCTGTGTGAACGGCACAAGGCCACAGTGGGCAGAAATGTGGAGTCTATCTGAGAACGCAGAGCTCGGGATGGTTGAGGTGTCATCGCCGGAGCATGATTACTTGCTGCTTTGAGTCTCAGATCCAAAATAACAAAAGAAATGCCAGCTGATTTGTGTGATTAACAAAAAGGTGGACATAAAACAGAAGCAAAGCCTTAATAGCATAAAATAAATCTGCGGCCCGTACAACAAAACAACCATCAGATATATGAGTGACGTTTCTCTTCCTTCTCCTTATTTTTGACTTCGCATAAAGAAAGGACAGCCGCTGCATCCCTCATCTCTTGTTGAAAAGCAGATGTTATTTAGAGATCTGAGCCACTTTCATTTCTCCATAAATCCTCAGTGGCTTGAGTACATACCAAGGGTACTGCTGCTGTCACGGGCCCGATGAGGGTGTGAATGCAGCCTTTGTTTACACACAACACTGCAATCATAAATTAGCATTATAACACGGAGATGTGGAGACACATCAGTTTTATGCGCTAAAATGCTTCTGTCCATGTCTGGCCTGTGGTCTCCACCAGAGATGCTCTTTTGTATGCATTTATGTGCATGCGCTGACCTTTTCTTTTACAGCGAATGAACCTCTCAATAATCTCCTCACACAAAATATAAACAGAGAGCAGCACCCTGCTGCCAGCGTTTGGTTAACGGGGTCTGATTAGAAACAGCAGGTGTTCCTCTCTGAGCTTTCTGCTGCAAGGAGCCATGAATGGTGGGATACAGTAAAGGCTGTGACCTCTTTATTCAAGTATACAAAGACACTGATACTGCCACAGATCCTGTCATTACATCCCTTCCCTCCCTGCCAATTAAAACCCACTTGTTTGATGTCCCAATTAGCCTGGAGTTCAGCGTTCCAAATGCTGTGTGTACGTGTGTGTGTGTGTGTGTGTGTGTGTGTGTGTGCATACTAAAACAGAATATCTTTCAATTAGCAAATGCATAGTTAGATAAAATGAGAGAAACACTTGAATGCAGAATTATTGAGCTTGATAATGTTGCCATTCACGTTGTGCAAGATATGTAGAAGCACCATTGAAACAGCAGGTGTTCCTCTCTGAGCTTCTGCTGCAAGGAGCCATGAATGGTGGGATACAGTAAGGGCTGTGACCTCTTTATTCAAGTATACAAAGACACTGATACTGCCACAGATCCTGTCATTACATCCCTTCCCTCCCTGCCAATTAAAACCCACTTGTTTGATGTCCCAATTAGCCTGGAGTTCAGCGTTCCAAATGCTGTGTGTACGTGTGTGTGTGTGTGTGTGTGTGTGTGTGTGTGCATACTAAAACAGAATATCTTTCAATTAGCAAATGCATAGTTAGATAAAATGAGAGAAACACTTGAATGCAGAATTATTGAGCTTGATAATGTTGCCATTCACGTTGTGCAAGATATGTAGAAGCACCATTTGGTTTCTTGGTGCAGTATTTCATGTACCACTTTGCCAAAGCACCACAGCAAAAGAAGTCATATTATTGTGAATGTGAGTTTGTTCTCTATGTTGATAATGATGCAATAAAAATACGGTGTATCTCGAAACAAAGGAAAAAACATCCTTCTATAGTCATCATCGCACGCTGACTGCACGCAGAAATCACATAGAACGCGACTATTATATTCACGATCAAATGATTCATATAAGTTAGTTATTTTTAGGGAATCAAATCCTAACACTGCCAGCGTAGCCAAATTCACAAAGAAATGACTCAGACGAGGCAGTTCTTTTTATTGAATCAAAAACACAGAGGAGTTAGTGTAGCCCGACTCATGAGCAAATGACTCTTAACCACAGTCTATGCTCTTAACAGACGTTCTTTTTAGTGAATCAACAACATCTACAACGTGACCAGTGTAACTTGATTACTAAAAGAATTTGCTTTTCTGAGGTGGTTCTTTTTATTGAATCTAAAACACACAGCGCGGCTAGCATAAACCGATTCCCGATCAAAAACATAACAGTTGGTTCTTTTTAGTAAATCGACAACATCTACAACATGACCAGTTTCATCAGATTCACGAAAGAACCGACTCTTATCGAGTCAGTTCTTTGTAGTGAATCAAAAACTATTGATGCACGATATTATCGGAACGTTATCGGAATCGGCCGATAAAGGCTCAAAATGCAAACATCGGCACCGGCAGATTTGAAAAAAAAAAAATGCAGACAGGCTATGCCTTTCAGATAAGATGAATAGCTGTGCTAGCGATAAGATCAGGTCAGCAGTGTGGTCATTCTTAAAGTGAGCTTTTGCCTGAATGAAGATTAGATTCAATGTTTTGGATTGCTGCATTTAATTTGAGAATGCACGTACAGAATGACGCGTCCGGTGTACGATGGAGGCCACAGTCACCAGCGCGTGCTGCAGCAGCGGCAACGGCAACAACAGTCTCCCCCTGCCTCCTAACGCCCGTTCGGTAAGGCGTTTTATTTACTTAGGGGGCGCTGTAGGCCTACTTGTAATAAAATGAAAGTAAAATGGGCATACACAAATAACATTAAGATACTTGTGTTTCTGAATAAATAAAGCAGTAATTGATGTCATAGAATCACGAGTCTCTTTTGATTTAAAGGTCAGAGGCTATAGCTTACGTGAATAAACATCACAAATTTAATATATACAGATTTATTCATTCATATGTAATATATTTTTTTCAAATGGATTATGAAAACTTAAATACAAGGAGCTCTAAAAAGTTTTTTTAGAGTTTCACAACTCTTTTGCTTTAGACCATAATGTTAAATCCACAAAAAAATGTTAAGGTTTCAACTGCATCTGTCTGAAAATAATAATAATAATAAAAATAAAAGCAGAGATTGATTTTATTTATATATGTATTATAGTTATTTTCAAAGCTTTCAATGTACTCTCATTAAAAAAAGAACTTTAATCATGTTTAGTTCTAACAAATAAGTGTCTGCTCAAAAGTAACCAAAATTAAAAAATAATTTGTTTAGCATTTCTGCACAGGAGAGACTTGGTGTTGTTTCAAAACAACAGGAAATGTATATCGGCTATTGGCCAAAATGATATTGGCAAAAATCTAATATCGTGCATCCCTATCAAAAATGTACAGCGCAAACAGTTTAGTATAATTCTCAAACGAATGAATCTTCTGAGCTGCTTCTTTTACTGAATAGTTTAAAAAGACGAGTTAGTGGTTTGAATCAGTCTGGCAAATCCATCAGAGTGGTTAGTGAATCAACACCTGACTCACTGAACTGTACCATTACTGAGCAATTTATAAAATCTTAATTAATTGTTTATATCTTAAATATTATATTGATTTTACCTATTTTCTTTCTTATATATACTAAATGTATTAGAAACATTCCCTAATTTATCACAAAAAACTTGCAAATGTTTATCTTTAACGATGTTGTCATATGGAAAATTACTCCGTGTTATATATGTGTGTATATATATATATATATATATATATATATATACACACGCACACAATGGGTATAGAAAAGAATCACCCCCTTTAAAATAATCACATTTTGTTGCTTTGCAGCCTGAAATGAAGACGGACACAGTTTTTCGGACACAGGCAAAATACCATCAAATTCTTGAGGAAAATCTGCTGTCCTCTGCCCGAAAGTTGTCAGTGGGAAGAAGGTTTACCTTCCAACATGACAGTGACCCAAAGCACACAGCAAAACTGACCACACAGTGGTTGAAGGAGAAAAGGGTGAATGTACTTGCATGGCCAAGTCAGAGCCCAGACTTAAACCCCATTGAAAATCTGTGGAATGACTTGAAGACTGCAGTCCACAAACGGTCACCATCAAATTTAACTGAACTTGAGCAGTTCTGCAAAGAAGAGTGGGCAAATAAGCAAAGTCTAGATCTGCATATTCTAACAGACTAAAGGCTGTAATTAAAGCAAAAGGTAGTTCAACAAAATACTGACACAAGGGGGTGATCTTTTTTTCCAACTTAGTGATTCAGTTTTTTTTCTTTTTTTTCTGACATGTTGGTGTTATATCTTTCACTCGGATGTTATAAGTTCCACTGAGAAAATACAGCTGGATAAAAGAAAAATTATGTCCGTCTTTATTTCAGGCTGCAAATCAACAAAATGTGATTATTTTAAAGGGGGTGATTCTTTTCTATACTCACTGTATGCATAGACATACATACATACATATAGACACAGAGAGAGAGAGAGAGACATATTGTTAATAATAGTGCACTTACATGAACAAGATTAGTGTTGTAAATGTCATAGCAGTGTGAAATAATATTAAGTGCAGGCAAATTCCTACATTAGTCATGCACATATAATGTTTTTCATCATATACATGTAGTACTATAATTATAAGTGTAGAACCAGAAGCTCACTGCGATTTCTGATGACCTGTGACTTGCGACACTGATCCATGTACTGTCATCCAGGCAATTCCTGGGACTCTGCTACAACTGCCATCACTCTAGCCTGAACCGTGCTGAAGAGCGCTCTTATCAGACACATTTGCTGTAAATGGCAGCCATATCAGAGTGAGAGAAAGAAGATAAAAATCACCATACCAACAAATTTGTTCTTGCATTTGCCTATCACTAAAAGTTCTGGATAACAGGGCTGCTCATATCACATAAAGTTTCAGTTAAATAGCTGATGGTTATTATTGTCCGGCTTTAGAGAGAACCATGCAGTTTTGCATCGCTGGGGCCTGCCATACAAATACAGTTTATATATGCAAAGTTACTGGTGCTACATACAAAACAAAATCCCCTTCCCCGACACCAGGAAATTATCCGGGATTCAAACTTAGGCTGAATTAGACTAACTTTCCCCCTTAGAGCCATTTGACTATCACTGAAAGAGTCACTCAGGTATGGAACAAGCTAGCGATTGTTCCCTTCATCTTCCCTCAAAAGAAATGAGAGAGCAAAAGAGAGAGGTTGTTTGTATACAGTAATTTGAATCGGACCTGTGTACAATAATTCACAACAATTAAAAAAAGAATTGAGCAATGAATGTGGACATTTATAGGAAACTTTAAGTATCTTTTTGACTTTATTTGACTTTAATCAAAGATAAAAATATGAAGGCTTATAAAATCATCTTGTAGGTTTCAGTGAAGGAAACAATGCATAAGCAATGGATGTGCGATACCCAACACTAGGTGTCCCTCCTTCTCCTCTGGACAGTGTCATAAGATTATGATATCACAGACGGTAATGGCACCAATATACTGTACGAAATCTTCTTTTGGATCATTAGCTATTCTTGCATGATCGACCGGTCTTAAATGAGAGAAGGGAATTCATTTATGAGATAGATTTCTCGTTAAGGCCAAACAAAGAACGACTGAACGCCACCTATATAGTCTATTGGCAATAACTGTTGATGAGACATTAGTAATCTACTCTTGTAGTATAAACTAGGACCTGTGTCAGATCATTTCAGACTTATATGTTTTTATAGATTGCAGTTATAACACTTTATTTGCTTGAAACCCAAAGCCACAACCAAGGTGAAACTATTGCTATATGTTTATTGCAGTTTTTAAGATAAATAATGTCTATAAAAGCTCTTATTTATCTGTTTTTAGAGAGAAATAAGACTAATATTGTGTGAGATTAGATGTTGGAGCCCTGCATCTTTACAATAAGGTATCATTAGTTAGTCCATCAACATGAACTAACAATACTTTTGTTACAGTATTTATTAATCTTTAATGTTAGTTAATAAAATACAACAGTTCGTTATTAGTTCATGCTAGCTCAGATCCATTAAGTAATATTAACAAATATAATTTTGATTGTAATAATATATTAATAAATGTTAAAATGAATGTTAACGAAGATTAATAAATGCTTTGGATTTTTTTTTAATTGTTATTTCATGCAGTTAACTAATGTTAACATATGGAACCTTTTATGAAGTGTTAGTTTTTTAGTTTTATTTTTTTCATATTGGAGTTCCCTTTTAGGGTCGCCCAGTGGGCCTCGGTGTCATGTCAAAACCCTTGGAGCCCAAGCTGTGATGCTCATTTTGTGTGATGCTCAATCATCATTTTATGTAAGGTAAGAAAATTGCATAGAGCATGGTTTGTTATTAGTGTAATCGGTTAGCATTATGTCACGCTATCTTTAGCATTAGCTTGCTAACCACACTCTTACTACAACATACTGTACTGAAGGGGGATAGTTCAATCAAAAATGAAAATTCTATCATCATTTGCCCTCATGTTGTTCCAAACCTCTATGACTTTATTTCTTCTGTGGAACACAAAAGAAGGTATTTTTAAGAATGTTGGTAACTAAACAATTTTGGGTGACCATTGGCTTTTAATCTATGGATGGGCAAAAAGAAGCACTGAAACTTTTCTCAAAATATCTTCTTTTATGTGACATGAGGGTGAGTAAAAATGACTATGTTAATTTTCTGGGTGAACTATTCCTTTACCAAGCTTTATAATCAGGTTTTATAATCCGGTGCCTAAAAAGGTACTCAAAAGAAGTTCAGTCAGCCAATGGAATCACTTTGGGGTAAAATGCAAGTGGGAAGGCATTTGATGGGATATGATTTGGCATGACACTGGCCCCCTGGTTGAGGAACTCAAGATTTAAGTGAATCAGGTGTTTAGTCCTGAGGAAACATATTACAGAGGAAAAAGATCCTCCTCCCCCCTCAGGCGGCAGCTGGGAGTGTAATTGCCACTCCTGATTTATATGTGATTAACACACGGCTATAACTTACCTTTCACGCCAAAGCATGCCCATAAGTTTCCACTACTTTTCACCAAACAGGCGTGATATTGCAGCAGAATGGATGTGCATGACTCTGGCTGGAGCATATGGTATATTTCTCCATCATCAATAATTCACGCGAAATGAGCAAAAATTAGTCGGCCCGGTTACTGCCGAGTTTGTTCCGCATTAATTTTGCCGACGTGTTCTAAATGGGGTAGTTAGACTGAAAACAAAGTGCCTCTCTCAGTGTATTTAAAAGAGAGAATTGCTTCGTGAGAGTCCTGTTCACGATCTTACACCTGCTCTCTTTGTAAATAAGAGTATTGTTTACAACCCATGCAGGCTATGAAGTTACATGACTGATTATCAAATTTACCTCTTATTGAGAAATACTTCACAGCCTGCCATAATAAAGAGAGAGATCTGCCATGCAATCCTAACCGATTTTGCAGCACGATCGTTTTAATGATGGACATGTTGTCTGCACAGATATACACACACACACACAGTCATATACGTCTGTATAACCTACACAATCCATAGTGCTTCTACATATTGTTGGCTTAACCCTGCATGGCCCTAATCTTTCTGTGCACCGGCTGCTTTTCTAGTGGCACTCTGTCACTCACAGTCTATGAGGTTCAGCTGAGCAAGAAAAGGAAAAGAAAAGAACAGGAACAATACGGTGAGAAAATGTTCCTTTCAACCCAGCCTGGCTCAAGTGCCAGCCATGTATGAGTGAAGAAGAGAGCTGGAGAGGTGGAGGACCATTAGACCACATGGACTGTTAGATTTTTAGGGGTGGTATGACCCCTCCTGTCCTCTCCTCTGATACTCACTCTCATTCATGCACACCTAACCTGCCATGCCAATGTCTGACAATGTCGCAGAATTGTATGTTTGAGAATTGTGCTACTCTGTGACATGGTATCAGAAAAAAAGAGAGAGCAAGAGAGGGTCGGGGAGCAAAGGTCTGGATGTCACCTTCTGTCGTGATCCCTAGATGATTTCTAGAGAGGTATTATTGTTCAGAATGGAATTACTAGTTACTGAATATTGTGAAGTATACACTTGGGATGCACCAACATAAAAATTGGGCCAATACTGATAAACCAATATTTATTAATTAATTGTTTATTTGATTTATTAATTTATTTTATAAATATATTTGTAAATAATTTATTATTTAGGCCAATAATTTGGGCCAAAAATAAAATAATTAAAATTGTATTTATTGTATTAACTGTATAATTGTTTGTATTATATTATTCTATACTACTTTGCATATATAAAACACTAAAAACTAAAAAATGTCAAATGTATATTTATTACGATTTTATTTAAATTATTCAATTGCTATATTAAAAAAAAAAAAAAACTTTAAATGAGCAATAGGTGACGGCAATGGTAATCTAAATGTAAAATGATCATGAACAATTAAATATCTAATATCAGCCTATATCAACAAATACTGATACATTTAAGTATCTAATATTGGCCCATAGCAAATATACAAATCTATTTTGTTTCCTTAGTATAAACTGTGTGTAAACAGTAGGCATTATTGCACAATAAAGTCATTGTTATTGTTACATTTCCTAATCACATTGCATGTGAGTCACATGTGACTATAATTGTGGGGGAAAATATGTTTGATTAGATATTTGTCATTTATAATTCAGATTTGTATAACTTGTCTTCATTTTGACAGTCTGATCAAATAATGAGTCCAGAAAAATACTTTAAAAATGTTTTGTGTCTTTGTCGCAATAGAAATGAAAAAAAAAAATGTAAACGGTTCTGTACATTGCATTGTGGGATAGCGGTGTAGAAGACTCTGTTGTATACGGCATATTTTAATAAAAGTACTAAATGGGCTGGATTTTGCATGCACACAGAATATTTGCATACTTTGCATAATATACCACTGTTAAAATATTGAACACAGTAGGTTGGCACTCTATTCTGGACATAGCCAGCAGCTCAGCTTACAGTATTTCCTCCTGCAGAGCTGAGAATAAGGGCCAAATGTGGAGGAGTTCATGCATTAAAAGAGAGAGTGGAGAACCCAAGGTCTCATTAATTTACAAATGTGGTTAGTTAAGCTCAGTGAGATAGATGAAAAAGAGCTTAAATCATTTGCCTAGCTTTACATAGTTCACACCCTTTGCTCATATCACTAAATACTCACTAAACCATAAGCAAGCAAAACTTTTACCGCTCCATTGGTGCATACAGTAGATTTCAGTCAGCGTACAGGTTTGTCATTAAACACATAGGTTAATGTGAAAGTCATCAGCCCACACCTGCTGCATGCTGTACCTGCCTCCTACCCTGTTTGCGCTCTCAAAATTGCCAAAAGTGCACCACTAAACCCTAGCAATGTGATTTGTGTTTGTAAGCCAAAGATATCTTTATTTTGTGTCAGCGTCCTTAATTTTTGTGGTTCCACAAGGTTGTTGTGTGTGTGTAACATTTAAAAAAAAACAGAAAACAAAGAATGATTAATCTTAATAAATTAACCTGAATAAATCATAATCTTTATAAATGCTAAAATTGAAGAGGCAGTATGTAGAGGAAGGCAAATATATGCAAAATGCATTTTAAAATAGAGTGTGCAAAACCAAATACAGGCAGCTGAATGTAAACAGTAAAGTGCAGGACTTTACTTTAAGGAACCAACAGTTTTTTTTTAGGTAGTTACCAGTATGTATGAGAGCTGTTGGTGTTTGTGTTGTTGTGTTGGGAGTTAGTGTGATGATGCGAGCAGTGAGACCAGAGGGTTCAGAGTTAAATGTGTTGGAACAAATGCCTTTCATCGTCATTGATTGTTTTAATTGAACAGGTGAAAATGGGCCATTTTTTTTGCCAAAGCCTGCGGGTAAAAGGTCTAACAAATCTTCAAGACAGGTATGATGGAAAGTAAAGGAAAAAGTCAAACCGAGACAATTGCCTTTAAATGGACCATTATTGTGAATGTGAATGTAGATTGTTCAAAATGAGATTAATGGACATGTATTGCTGAAAACATTTATACATTTAAAAAAAAACAGAAAACAAAGAATGATTAATCTTAATAAATTAACCTGAATAAATCATAATCTTTATAAATGCTAAAATTGAAGAGGCAGTATGTAGAGGAAGGCAAATATATGCAAAATGCATTTTAAAATAGAGTGTGCAAAACCAAATACAGGCAGCTGAATGTAAACAGTAAAGTGCAGGACTTTACTTTAAGGAACCAACTGTTTTTTTTTAGGTAGTTACCAGTATGTATGAGAGCTGTTGGTGTTTGTGTTGTTGTGTTGGGAGTTAGTGTGATGATGCGAGCAGTGAGACCAGAGGGTTCAGAGTTAAATGTGTTGGAACAAATGCCTTTCATCGTCATTGATTGTTTTAATTGAACAGGTGAAAATGGGCCATTTTTTTTGCCAAAGCCTGCGGGTAAAAGGTCTAACAAATCTTCAAGACAGGTATGATGGAAAGTAAAGGAAAAAGTCAAACCGAGACAATTGCCTTTAAATGGACCATTATTGTGAATGTGAATGTAGATTGTTCAAAATGAGATTAATGGACATGTATTGCTGAAAACATTTATACTGAATATGGCCTCTTTCTCTCTCACTCAGACTCTCTCTGTCAGGTGAATGTCACTTCACTGCTGGGAAATTTAACGTTGCTTTTAACCTGTGCTGCCATGTAATTACCTTGACATTTACCCTTCATTAAATCAACTCTACAGCAGCCATTTTATTGTTCCTGACTCTCTCCATAGAGGCAGGCGCCAGTAATTATACATGCTAATAATTAGAAACAGTGGGCTGTGAAGCGATCAGCCTGAAATGCAGAGCAAATACTGTTATTTCCCATGATTCCTGACCTCCCCTGCATTGTTCATTATTTTTGTGGCGAGAGAGAGAGTTGAAGGGCAGAAATACTATTAGAGAACTGTGCGATGAGACCGAGTGAATGAGTCAGTGACAAGGGGAACGCCTGCTACTTCACTCATTTTGTCCATTGCTTCCGTTATTACGACAACTGCCGGGGAATTGGTGCAATGGTGGATGGCGGCGGTAACGATCCACCAGGGACTCGTCAATCAAACTTCCCAATGCCACCCCGAATTGAAATTTCATCTGCATTTGAATTAGCGACATTATTCGCCAATTTACCTCAGAGTGAACATTTTTCCATTGGAGAAGGAATTAAATTAGAAAATGAGTGAGTCTTTAATTTCCAGATTATTAATCACAGAATATAATTCACCTCCACATACCTTAAGGGCAACCACATTATCCTAAGTGCCATTTTATCTCCTGACCGTGAAGCTGATGCCCTGATGGCGAGGTGTCATACAAATCTAGTTTTTCAGAAGCAGATGATAAAAGAATACATCTCGCTCCATCATGGAAGACATCATATCAGCAGCACTTCCTGCCTGAGAGCTTATTTGACATGAAATTGGGTAGTTTTTAACCTATAAATGCTGCAGTAAAATTACTTTTCTGTAAGTGAGGAAAAGTCAGCATAATTTGAGATTTATTCTGATGGGAAGTGGGTCATGTACAAAGAGACTGGCTTAGCTTCAGATGAATGAAAGTCTTGAACTAGCAAATAGTCAAGAACTGTAAAGGAATCATCCGCAGATTCAGAGGCTGATTTAATTGATTGTGTGCTTGCTATGCAGATACTGGTAAGATTTTCTATATGTGCAGTCCATATAGAATGTTCAGGATGTACATACTGTTGTGTTACAAACTAAAGCAGCTACATACTAACCAAATGATTTATTGATGTTTCAAACACAAAAAATAAACGCTAAAACTTTCTGTGCATGTTTATAATTAAGTCCAATGTTTTTACATGATATGTAGCTAGTTGATTTTTTTTAAAGTCATAACCCTACATTAATATCTGAACTGTGTATATTAATTTGTATTCATGTAATCTATACATTTAAATTATATAATTATAAATTAATGATGCATACTAATTAAAATACAGCAACAATAATAACAATAATTATGTTTTTTACATTTATTGTTTGATTTATAAATATTTTGTATTTACTAAATATTAAATACACTTACAAATAATTAATATATTAGTTATTATATTTTATATAACAAAAAATATAAATTGTAAATAATTAAAAATGTATATTATTTTACAATACACTGCTAAACAGCCAAAACCGACAGATTTCTCTAGTTAATTACTTTTTAACATTTAAATTAAATTAAATTTATGCATTTAGCAGACGCTTTTATCCAAAGCGACTTACAGTGCATTCAGGCTATAAATTTTTTATCAGTATGTGTGTTCCCTGGGAATTTAACCCACGACCTTTTGCCCTGCTAACGCAATGCTCTACCACTGAGCCACAGGAACATTTATGTGCTTATTAGCTGTGGTTGTTGAATTTTTTACTCTCACATCCACTTGAGTTTAAATGCTTTTTGTTTTAAATAAATGAAAAGCATGAGGTGTACAGAACTGCAGTTGTTTCAGTCTATATGATTATACATGGTGTTTGAACACACAATCTATGTCTGACTGTTTATATAAAAGGCTTCTTTTTTCTGTGGTGAATTCAGGCAGAGTTTGAACCGTGACATGGTGGAGGGCTGCGCTGCCGTCAGACTGAACTCAGTGCCGGGCAGTAATGGTGGCTCTTAGTCAAACCTGAAGTCCTGGGGTACCACAGCGCTCCCTGTGCAGGTGTGCATGAATATTAATGTTAATACTTTTAAAGCATTACAGACTTAAATGTGACAGAGCAGCTAGCGGCTAATCACAGATAAAAGCCCATTACAACTCTAACTACTGCTCTGTCTGTGGACTGAGTCACTCTGAAGGTCAGTTTAAAATGTTTCAAATCAAAAAAACACGAACACGATACTGACTTTAACTCTAGGTTTTATAGACTCGAATTATGAAAATGGTCTTGTTTAAAATAGTACATAAATTGTGCCTAGTTGTTGCATGCTAATGGATATGATGTGCTAAAGCTAATGTGCATGGCATGTTTGCTGTTCAGAGAGTTTATTCGGTTTGACTTTAGGACAGTTTGGAAACGGTACCAGGTAAGACAGAAATAACAGTCATCAGGAGGTGAATATGCTGTAGCTTGAGAAAAAGCAGTCTCTTTAGTTCTTGTCTTCAAAGGCTGTGTCAGATAAAACAGAGGCTCACGTTATCCAGGGTTTTGTCAGTTTCACTTATTTCATGTATACATGAGTGATTTTTAATGTGAAGTTCAGTTTAATGAAGCACAATAAAATTCAAATATATAACAATCAAATTTTTTTTTTTTTTTTTGAAATCTTATTTTACTTTTTTTATCTTATTTTACTTTTTTTATTTTTTTTTTGGAAATCTTATTTTACTTTATTTATTTATTTTATTCAATGCTGAATAAAAATACTTTTATTCAGCATTGATGCATTAAATTGATCAAAAGTGGCTTTTATACCATAAGACATTATATTATAAATATTATAAAAACACGACTTCCCCCACACGACTTCTATTATATTCAAATAGAAAACAGTGATTTTAAATTGTAATAATATTTCACAAAATTTCCATTTTCTTGCTGTATTTTTGATCAAATAAATGCAGCCTTGGTAGGCATAAGAGACTTATTTCTACCTGAACTAACCCTTTAGTACATTATCTTTAGTTTGTGTAACCTAATGTTGTCAGGTTGATATATTAACATATTAAATCATGTATTAACTCAAATAAAACCAGTTTATTTAGATGTTATCATATGAAGCATATTTTTAGGTTACCCGACAGTGTACCATTTCTTTTGTAATACGCCTGAAATGTGATCCTGACACATTATGCACCTGAATAAAAGGAAACATTTCCTATGATTAAACGGTTACATCCTGTAAATAAATAACCAAGGTTAAGCTCATGAACATGTCAGTTGATCCAGCACGTCCATTAGAATTAATTTGTGAAGAATTAGGTATTTGATTGTATTTAGCCCTCCTACCTGGTTGGTTTTATCAAGAATTGCTTAAGCTCATCAGATGCCCCACGGTTTTGCTGAAAAGAATGTTTGTCTCGAAAAGACATAGATAGTTTTCATGAATTGTGATTTATAGGAGGATGAATGAGAGAATTAGCCAAGCCACTGAGCTAGGAAAGACTCTGGAAAGAAATATAGATATAAAGGCAAGAAGGACAAGAGCATAAAACAGATAAACAAAGGCTTATATATACTTCCAGCAGAGCGAGGGGAGATACAATCTAAAGCAAGCGTTACACTCCATCGCTAAAAAGAGATTAAGACCTCATGGGGTCACTTGCAGAGAGATAACGCACAACAAACAGCTCTTACAGCTAATGCCTCCCGACTTTAACAACAGCAGCAGGCCTCACGAGACACCGTGCCACAACAATCCATCACCGCTAGGACGTGCTTGCCAACACGATAGTATGACAAATGATGGCTGGCTTGATTGAAACCTGACAAAATTACCTTTTATTTTATAATAATGTCTGGCAGCAAAGCCCAGGCCAACGATAAACACAGATCCATCACCTGACTGTCACCGACCGACTCTCTGTAATGGCTGATCAGCGAGTTTAGCCTTCTAGACTCCAAACTTACCAGCAAACTGTCAACACGAGCTCGTACCGCCCCGACACTGACAAATACTCACCCTGACAGGGCCACAAATCATGATCTGAAGAGTTTTAAAACTCAATATTCACTGGCCACGCATCTGCGGCGCTCTTGTTAAAAGTGTATTACGCCGGCCTCAGCTACAAGCACACTCTTTATTATTACTCTATTGACAGCGACTATAATAAAGTTGTGTTTTTGGAAAGCTCGGAAGATGAGAAAGGCAGGAACGAGGGAGAAAGACACAACCCGAGAGGGGGTAAAAAAAAAAGCAATTGCTATAATGACAAAGGTCCCTTCTCTGGAATATAGTGAAATGGCTCAATGATTGAAAAATGTTATGGTGGAAAAACGTGAAAGTGTTGTGATTGATGACTCGTTCTCTCTTTAATTCCTAGCCTTGGCCTTGAAATACACAAGCAATAATACACAAAATGACTTTGCCTCTTGCTCGCAACTGTACAGATGCGTTCTCAGCTTTGGACCCATCCTTGTTCAAAGCAACCATATTATCGGATAGCATCAGAATCATCACCTGTTTTTGTAGTCGCCTCTGTTTTTTTTGTCAGATTAGTTGACAGAATCAGACATCAGTTATTCTCAATAAGTCATTTTATTGTCAGTGGCAAATTCTTCTTTTATTAAAGAGATGGTTCACCCAAAAATGAAAATCCTGTCCTAATTTACTCGAGCTCATGTCATTGCAAATCTCTATGATTTTCTTTCTTCTCTGTAACACAAAAGAAAGGTGGTACAGAGTTGTTTTGGACCCCATTGACTTTCATTATATGGACAAAAACAGTTGAAACATCATTCAGAATATCATTTTGTAGTGTGTGTGTTCTGTTGAAGAAAGTAAGTCATACAGGATTGGAACGACATTGATTATGACAGGATTTTCATTTTTTGGGTGGGTTGTGTCTTTAATAAAAGAGGGATCTGCCATAAAGTGACATAAAAATGTTTAGAGTAACTTATGAATAATGCTGTCAACAAATCTAACAAAAAAACACCAAAAGTCAATGATGATTCTGATGTTGTGTGATAATCTGGTTAGAACAACATGATGATGAGTTAATGATGACAGAATTTTTATTTTTGCGTGAACTAATCCCTCTAATTATATGTTGTAAATAGACTGATTAGTTGTCTTAGCTCTACAATGACAATCCCATGCTCACACATCGTCTCTAATCGTAGTATAGTGATCATCCTGGTTAAACCACGGCGGCCACGTAAGCTCTGTCACACTCTGGATACGGCCCACTAAGTGTGCTTAAGGCTCATTGTTAACATAAGGCCAAATCTGTAATATAGCATGGACAATTAAGTGCACAATTTTTGTATAAATGCAAAATCCTTCACTGTGAATAATTCAGTCAGCCCTCTCCAGCTCGTTTAATAGAATGGCGGGAGAGTGAGGGAGCTCATTTGGCCGTGCAGCCGGGTTTAATTAGATTTTATGATGTATGGGATTGCTAATTCGGTGGCCCTCTGTGCGCTGTCTAAGGCGGCCCTTTGCTCTCCAGCTCGGCTGTCACAGACCCATTTTTAACCGTATTGAAAAATTCAGGCTTTATTATCGCCCAGCTCACTCACTCCACCCAATCAGAGCGCAAAGTAATGACCTGCTTAACTCTCTCTCTCTCTCCCTCCATATCTAATTCCCTCCCTCTAAAGGAAAAGTACGAAGAATGAGGGAGGAGAGCATTGGCTATTGAGTTAAGAGGTTAGTAAAAATGAAAGGAAAAGGACAAGAAGTTAATGGAAAAAGAAAAGAGGCGCGTGCCAGTAACGGACAACTGAAGAGGGAATGAGTGACTTGAAGAAGCTAGTAAAGGAAGTGGATGAGGTAATGAAGAGATAGGAAGTTAAAAAGGGAAGATGGAGCGGCACTGATGTCCCTTTCTCAGCAGCCTCGCCGCATTAGTATTATTTATTTATTTATTTAGTCATTTATCAGACGCTTTTATCCAAAGCGACTTACAAATGAGGACAACAGAAGCAATCAATTGTAGTATTAAAACAACTAAAAACAGATCCAAAACTAAAAGCTAAAACTTTATAAATA
>NW_015654491.1:1604525-1620007 GCF_001515625.1 Sinocyclocheilus rhinocerous
AAAAAACTAATAAAATGACAACATTACTACAACTGTAACTAAAACTAAAATAGATAACTAATACAAATCAAACTACATTTGTTTATCAGTAATCCTAAAAAAATAACACTGAGGCAAGCACACATGCTAAAATAACAACAACTTACTGACACATGGTAAGAAGTGGTTATAAAAACTGAAACAGAAGTGAAACAAGTAATAGGAAAGAGGAGAAATAAAAAGCGATACTTATCCTTTGCCGGTGTCCCTGCCCGGTGGAGTCGCACGGTAGAGTCGATGGTCTTTACACTCTTCGGTCTTCACGCGACCACTGTAGCGGTAAACTAAGCTTTTTTATACCCATCTAACAAAATACTACATTAATTCAGCTGGACACACTTTCCTTATTTTCTCCACAACAAATGGCCAAGCAAGTGCAGACACTGACAAGATACGCGATACAGAACGAGACCAAACGCGATATCAGCACGTCTCCACACAGTAAACAAATAATAAAAGTAAATAAATAAATAAAAGTATCAAAGGGATAGTTCACCCAAAAATGAAAATGGACCATTGACACTCTATCTACAATCTCAATTAGGAGTGTCAATGGTCCATTTGAGAGATAGGTGGTGGTAATGCACTTATAAGTCTGCGATCCGCCGTAAAGCAAGAAGAAGAAGAAGACGCGTCATGCACCAGCTGTCGAGGACGCGCTCAGGACAGTTCCGACAGTTCAGACATTGCAGTGCATCAGAGATAAAAAACAATATAAATACTGTTCAGTGTCTTGCACAGACCGTTCGTTTCGTGTCTTTACACATCAGTGTATTGTCACAAGCCGCAGGGTTTAATTTGGTTTTGTTTGTGTAAGTTTTTTTTTTACTCCCAAAGCCGTGATTCCCATTCATCTCCATTATAAGACTGACAGACTGCAACTGTTTGAGTTAAAAATCTTCGTTTGTGTTCTACTGAAGAAACAAAGTCACCTACATCTTGGATGCCCTGGGGGTAAGCAGATAAACATAAAATTTTTATTTTTGGGTGAACTATCCCTTTAACAGTACTGATTCACGAGGGAACTTTCTACAAGCCTGTAGCCATTAGCCTACAGTTCCTGCGGCTGTCACCAGGCCACGGCCAACACTGCCTAATGCACTGATCCTGCATGAGCTACCAGCCGAATACATCTCACTCGGAGAAAGGTCAGCACTGGAAGGCAAACTGATTGGGGGAAACACAGCAGGACAGCAGAACACAGGGAAGTGGGGGTGCAAAGAATCTCTGACCCCGTGCCAACACATATACACACATACATGAACAAACATTTCCCTGCTATTCTAGAATAATCATTCCAGCTGACTAGGTCAACAATAGCATTATAATTTTTTTTTCCAGAAAAGAAGAAATGGTATCATAGGGAAAATTAGAATGAAAAGTGCAGTCTGACCTGGCTGGTGAGAGAGAGTGTGTGTTAGCAAAAAGATGAATGTGGCAGAAATGAAATTAAAGGTGTAAAAATGAGATTAACGGTCAAAGGTGTCAAAACTTCAGTTAATGAAAAATATCTTTCGACTTCTCTAATTACTTGTCTCCTCAAGCAGGTAACGGTAGGTGAGAGATTAAATGAGATTCCTGGCTTGAACGGATCATTGTAGCACTCCTGATATTTCAGTCTTCTAGTATTTTGGAATGTTAGAAAATTGTAGTTTTTCCACATATTAATATAAAATTGTTGGACACATTTGTATAGTTTTCTTAATCATTAAAAATGATGTAAGAGAAATTACCAATGGGGTAAGAATGTTTAAAGATTATTAATTATCTTGAACGTTAATATTAAGAAATAGTCTATAAATTAAAATATTGAATGTATATTGTCCGCAATTTTTCTTAATATAGTATGCAATTTTATCATATGCCGTTTTCTGCGTATTGAACGCAAATTTTACTTCTCAAATAGAGTCAACTTTATTTTTCAATGTTTTTTTATATTTATTTTTATATTTGAAATATTTTACTGACAATCATGGCAAAAATACTGATTAAGAATACACACACTATATAATTGTATTGACTTTTTTGGACTGCATTTCCTAGATTCTGCTACAAACACCTAGAGTAAACACAGACACGCAGGTTTGGTACCCATTGGAGAAGTCCGTTGCCTGGCACTGAGCCAATGCAAAAGCCACATTAAAACCTACCAACCTCAAAATCTAACAGTAATCCATTTACAACTAATCAAACATTTACAGAAGTGCAGCTCCAGCCAGAGAGAATGATTCATCAACCACAAACCATATATGTTCCCTTTCACCCCACATCTCGTTATTCACACTGTATCTCAATCTACCTATGCAAATGAGGCGTGAGGGCCGTAGAAAGCTGACTGGGAGAGGGAGAGAGAATGATAAACAAATATTCATCCATCCTGCTGAGGAAATTAGAGGAAAGAAGCCTAGAAGTAGAGATTTGGGCCTGGGTATAATGCTAGGTTTGTGTGAATGTGTGTGCGTGTCACTTTCTCTTGCTCTCTCCATCTTTAGCGTGTGAATTATGCATGTGGCAGTAGCCTGTCGGCACCGTCGGGGTGAGTTAACGGAGCACGTCGCAGCTTTTGTTATAAATCCCACTGCCTGGTTTTGTACCCATTTTCCCAACATTCTGTATACCTGTGCGATGACAGATTAGCACGCAGCTCAGATTAATGTCACCGCCTGCACCAAGTTCACTAGCCGTGTGAAGCTAGTGGGTAGGGGGTAGCTGTCTGAACCCCAGGGCCTTGGATTGAGAGACCTCGATTTTTTTTACCCTTCATTTTTTGAGAGACAGGCTCACCCCTTCTGTATGGTAATCCTCTGGTGGGGTCACCACAGGCTAGGCGGCTGTGACTGTTCCCCCATTACGGGCCCCATTTGTATATCAGGTTGTAATTACACCGCGCCTGCCCTCAGGCCTACATTGACCGATCTCACCTTTCAGAAATATACGATTCAAACACAATATAATTATGGCTGTATTAAATGACTAATGAATTCACATGCTGCTAAGTTCACTCCGCCACCGTCATTTGTAAATATTTCCACGTAATTCTCTTATAATTTATTCTTCCGAAGCCGATATGAAATAAGGGAAGGTTTACCTCTTAAAGGCCTCAATTTTTTCCCTCGTAGCCTCTTAACTCACTGACACAGACACGAAAACATCTTGTCCCAAAACCCTTCTGTGGTTACTGAAATTTCCACGCTTCTCATAAAATTGGAGTCTGGCAGGTTATTATGCTAAGGGCCATTTGCAGTGTTGCTCAGCTTTAAATGGTTAAATTCAGGGAGCTGTTTTGAAATAAAAATCGTCTGCCTTCTCAAACACCCCAGACGCTTATAATGCTGCTGAAGGTGGCGGCGGCCAATTCTTTCTCCCTCAGAATAAAGTGTACCCTTTTTTTATTTGAGATGAAAATGTCAGTAATTTATCTAAGATTGATGATGTCTTACATTTGTACCCAATAAATGAAAAATAGATGAGCCCAGAGTTCTTTCGTTTAATATTTAAGGCAATATTAAAGCCTCCATACAGCCAGTGGAAGTAGTTTTATTTAAGAGGAATAAGACTATTGGGCATTGTTTGCCGAGCACCTCATGTAAATTTGATGGGATTTTTGTGGCTTTCTGAGGAATTCAGATGCAGTGGAAATCACACCCGTTGCACAGTACTTATAAAACTACTTGGTGCTTTTTTATATAGCTGGCATTTTAGAAGTTTGTGTGTCTTCTTCATATCTGTTTGTCTGAATATTAATAGCCTATGTCTTTGGTTATGTTTGTTTATTCTCCATATACTGTAAAAAATGACTTCTTAATGAATTTTTAATTGCTCTGTTTTGGCTTGTTTTCCAGGAAAAGAATCTAAAAATCCTTAAAACAAGATGTTCTCGAAGTTTAAGCTGTTTAAACACTGCATAAGATATTAAGATATTATTATAGTTATCATTATTATTATTATTAAGAATATATTTCTGTATTTTTTATTGCACTGGTTATATTATTGGTTATATTATTTATTGCAAGGTGTTATATTATTCACCTTGTTTTTAATTTGTTTCACCACTTAAAATACAAGGTCTTAATATTATGACATTTAATAATATCTACATAAAATCTTGCCTCAAGAATTTTTAGATATTTTAAGCACCTAATTTCATCCTCCGAGAGCTGCATTAGTCAATAAGCTGCTGTACTCTTGAGGTATTTGCTTGATATAGATATGTCTCCAAACAATCAGGCCTGCCATGGAGTTGAGTAGTACTTCTCACTCTAGTGCTGGTTAACTGCCTTATTCAATCTAAGTGCAGAACAACGGCGGGTGCTGCTCTCTCCTGCATAAGGAAATTAAATCAAGCCTCAAAATCCGTACCCTTAGCAGGCAAAATAAAAAGAACCCCCTCTTTTTCTTTCTCTCTCTCTCTGTCTCGCTCTCTCATGGCTCTGAAATGGGACTTTACAAGCTTGATTCTGGGCCTCCGTGTTATTTGATTAACGTCAATTTGCTGGTGTTTGAACCACACATCAGAAGGGCGAGTGGCAGCAAGTCGGCCGCATGATCAGGCCTCTACACACACACTTGAGCACGAGGCCTGCAATCAGCCACAGCTGAGGAACAAGTGGCCCAAACACAGCTGTCTGTCGGCCCACTGCCGCCCCGGTAATAACGGGCAGGAGCTCAGCATTTTCACAGAGATTAAAAAAATGAGTTAAGAGAGGAGGTGGGAGAGGGTGGGAGAGAGCTAGAGAGATCTTAGCGCTGCCGTGACAGACAAAGCGAATGCACTTCATGAGAAAACGAGTGCGCTGTAAAGTGGAGCAGTCTAATGCAGCCAGATGGAGAGAGAGCTGGATGGTGACCAAGGTTATATAAGCTCCTAGAGTTTGAGAGATCTGATTGGTGGGATCAACACTTTGGCACATAGAATGAACGGATCTAATGAGCACTATCTGCAAAATAGTCTCCTGTAGAACTTCAATGGGTTTGTCCTATTATAGCAGACGTAGTCCTCATGGAAAGACAGAGGTGGAGGATGAGGCAGAGAGGAGGATGGCCCACTCAAAGCACAGCCGTCACACTCTATCTTGGTTGGCACATCCAGCCAAAATATTGAATCCTGACGATTGCTCATGTAATAATCCTAGAAAGTGCTCTTCTGAGAATCAAACATTAGAAAAAAAAGTCCAAGGAGGTTCTAGTACAAAAGGTTAAAAAGCCTTTATAGACCTTAGTCAAGGTAGCGCCATATTTAAAAGGATAGTTCACCCAAAAATGAAAATTGTCATCAATTACTCACCCTCAAGTTGTTCTGCATTACTGATTTTTTTCTGTTGAACACAAAAGAATACCTTTTTAAGAATGTTGATAACCAAACAGTTGATGGTAGCCAAAAATAGGAAAAAAAAAAAATACTATGGAAGTCAGTGGTTTCCGTCAACTGTTTGGTTACCAATATTCTTCAAAATATATAGAAAAAAATGCTATGGAGGTCAATGGCTTCCGCCAACTGTTTGGATAGCAACGTTCTTCAAAATATCATCATCTGTGTTCAACAGAAAAAAAGAAACTCATACAGGTTTGGGACATGTGGAGGGTGAGTAAATGATTCGAGTAATTTGAGTTTTTGGGTGAAATATCCCTTTAATTTTTGACACGAGTAAAAAAAAAATTTGTGAGGGATAGAAGTACAACATGCCAATTGTTTAGATGTTTAAATATCTTTCTGGAAAAAGAAAATAAAAGATACAATAAAAGACAAAGATAAGAACTCCATAACACAGTTTAGAAAGTTGTGAGTTGAGAAAATTATGGGGTCTAGGAACTTTATACAGTGCGTGAAAGATTGGGAGACTGAAAATCTTTATCTCAGCCTCTTTTTCATCCAAGTAAAATTCAATATAGTGTCTAACCTGACTATGGTCTATCATTGTTTTGGCTGGACTTTTTTCCCCCAATATCTGTGTTAACATGATTTTAGTGTGGAAAAATGCCTGCTGGTGTTTTTTTTGGGTGAAGTTGCAAAATATGCAATTGTACTACTTTGCCATGATAATGCAATGCCATAAACCCTAAGATGGCTATAAAAACAATGATTTAAACAACTTTTTACCTTAAACAGTACACAGATTTTCACAGAAGAATTTATGTTTATTAAAGTTAGTTTATTAATGTTAATTAAAGTACTTTTATGAAATTTTAAGCATCACATTTCTTTTAAATTCTTCAGAAATGGTTTTCATTCACTTTCATTGTAGGTGCCTCACCATTACCTTGGTTTTTGCTTATTTAATATAAGAAAACGAGGGATGAGTCGAAATTTATTTATTTTTTGTACATTTTTTTGATTGATCTGGACCTGAAATATTCCTTTAAGAATGTAAATCCTTAAGCCCTACCTCAACCATTAACCTCAGGTGAAGAGGTTCAGCTTGCTAACCAATGCAACGTAGCCTTGGGCTCTTCTTTACCATAGCTGCAGCTGACTGTGTATACGCTGTTGTGTTATGCTGGCGTCTGTGGCCGCCAGATGGGTTCCATGTTGTAATTCACCCGTTGAAACCCCCTATTGGCTTATTCAGATGATATTAACTGACAGTCATTTGCTTACGGGACACAAATTAAATCATCTGATGGCATTAAGGAGCTCTCTGGGCTCCAGAGAATAAATACAGCACTGTGAGAGATTTTGTTGCTTGATTTAGGGAAAGAAAGCAATTGATTGAACTGGCGCACTGCAGCTGTGTCCAGTAACAGAAAGTAGGCCTGTAATATATAAATGTATATATATATTATACATCTAGTGTCAGTTTTACTGCACTGTTGTGTAGTTTCGTAGTCTGTACAGATACCTAGATTTTACAATCAGTTGTGATTATGATGGATGTCTTCAAGCAGGCCGTGCTGGCATGTTCGATCTGGACACCCTGGCACAGAGGGCCTGCCCTCAGCACAGCTGATATGAATTACCCACAGGTAAAGCAGAACAATCACTAAATAACTGTGGCCCGTCCATTGCAGCAGCATTTACAAGAAATCAATATCAATACTTAATGTAAGCTGGGTGAAAAATGAGCCAGTATAGAGGGGGCATAATAACAGAACAAATGAAAGACCTTGGAGTGTCTCCCTTCCCGGTGGGGAACGAAGGGAGAGGGGGATGGAGAAAAAGAGGAGAGGACAGAAATTCTACTTGGGGTACATTGCTTGTATTCACAAAACAAATGAACAGCTACTGATCGTTTTACAACGGCGTCACATGTAAACTTGGACTGTGAGGCCTATAGAAACTTTAGAACTCTATTCTACAGTAATTTTGATGATGAGAACTTTGTATTAGAACTTTCTACCAAGTTTGATCACAATAGTTGTGTTTTAAACATTTACCACATTTTAAGAGAATTCAGTATGCCTTTTGTGAATATAAATTTCAGTATCAGAAGACGTAATACCCGTTTCATCAGCTAAAGGCGCTTTTATGTCCCAGGGGTTGATTTTTATTAAAACCAATTAACAGATTTGGACTTCTTTCATGACTTAATCATGAATATATATATATATATATATGTATGTATGTGTGTGTGTGTTAAAATGTATATATATATACATTTTAAATATATATAAAAATTAATAAACAATAAACATATTTCAATAAACAATATTTTCAATAAAACAAATAATTTCAATATTGATTGTGTGGGGGAAAAAATATTTATATAGACATTTATGACCATCCTTTAATTGGGCTGTCATTTTCACCACAACCCACAGTTCAGCCTAGAAGTTTTTTAGTGAAGTTAGTATAATTGGTTACCACAGAGAGAACAGTGCCTTTGAAGAGTGTGCTTGAAATTAAGTCTGATACATGATGTGTGAAGAAATACAAGAAATATCAAGGTAAATATAGCAATTATGCAAAAAGTGAGGGAAAAATGGGAAAATTAGCTTAGCTTGAAAATGAGCAAGACGAAAATTTGGCCTCCATATCTTAAATGATGCATTGTGTTGACTTGCATTTTTGCGATGGAAATTATGTCTGTTTTTTTTTTTTTTCCAGGGAATCAGTTCTCCTGTGTTACAGTATATGTATATTCACGGTTGGATGTTGTTAGTAGATAAATAAAATTACGTAGTTAGAATGTAATTGTTTTAAGATAATTTATTTTAGTTCACAGGTTCACAAGTGCTCATAGCTGAAGAATTATTTTCACCGAAATGTATACAAGCTCTAACTGGCTACTATTTTATCTTGTGAAGTGTTAATTTCCAGTATATTGTATGCAGCATGATAGGGTGTTATTTTGAGTCATAAGGGTCAATTTTTCGAAATTGAGATTTATAGATCATCTGAAAGCTGAATAGATAAGCTTTCCATTGATATGGTTTAGGACAATATTTGGCCGAGATACAACGATTTGAAAATCTGGAATCTGAGGGTGCAAAAAAAAAACAAAATATTGAGAAAATCGCCTTTAAAGTTGTCCAAATGAAGTTCTTACCAATGCATATTACTAATCAAAAATGAAGTTTTGATATATTTACAGTAGGAAATTTACAAAATATCTTTATGGAACATGATCTTTACTTAATGTCCTAATGATTTTTGGCATAAAAGAAAAATCAGTAATTTTGACCCATACAATGTATTTTTGGCTATTGCTACAAATGTACCCCAGCGACTTGAGACTGGTTTTGTGGTCCAGGGTCACAATTGTCAAAGTCAGTTACTCTGTTTACCAGATGAGGGCACTGCAACCAAGTTCTGAAAGTCTTCACGGCTTTCTCAACACTCACAGGAGCCATTCATTCTGTTTCCTGCTGTGGAACGTTCTGGGAATGTCCCTTTACCTGTCAACACTATGGACGGCAACACAAAAAGAGTTTCAGAGAAAGTGTACTGAACATATGAAGTCAAGGTTTCAAAGCCCAACACAAGCGTTCTCAAAAAATACTATACTTAAAGATTTTCAGACTCACCTTTATCCCCTTTACAGGCAGTTTTTCTCCACTTTTCTGCTCTTAAACGCAACAGCTGACTCTCCAATGCCTGACTCCTCCTGATCCTGGTGAACATCGCCAATTAGTCCTGGGAGGACGCGGTAGGTTTGCATTGTGGAGGGTGGGTGTCATGTTTGTGTTGTGGGGGGATAGAAAGCTTGGGTGCTCCCTGAGGTAATCCGCACTCAGGGCTGATAAAGTGTTCGACAGGCTCAGTGGAACAAAGGCGGCCAGATATTCTTACTGACGCGCATAGTTTGTATCGTCTTTTTAGCGTGAGCTACAGCAATCATGGCGATAGGACTCTGGCAGGCATTCAAAAGCAGGCGAGGCTTTGAACCCTGCCTGGCCCGGTTGGATTATATTTTACACCTGGGGTCTGCTGAAGGACCCATAGTAGCGGCACAATGCCGTTGCCTTTGAGGGGTTTAAGGTATTATGTGGCTGTAAGAAAAGGTCAGTTTGACTGCTGAGGGGAGAGGGAGGCGACCTGCGTAGTGACAGTATGGCACTGGGACATGACAAGGGGGCGCTTTGTGGTAGAGCAGGTCTTGGCTGGAGGCAAGCCGCAGGTACGGCAGGCGGTACCAAAAAAACGCAAAAAAGACATGAGAGCGAGAGCCACCACTTTCCCTTTTTGCAGTAAATGAGATGTGTGATTGTCAGAGTTTACCTGTTTTTGTGCTAATGTTTAGATATTAGTTCTGCTCAACATGTACCTAATGAGCCACCTTGGTTTGTTTGGATAGTGAACTCGGCCTCTCGATCAGCATCTTCCTGTTCGTTTCTCCCTTCATCTATTCAAACCCGTATGTTCTTTAATTTCCTCCATTAACACAGACATATCAACATCTAATTACTCTCTCTCGCTCTCTCTTTCTCCCTCTTTCAGGTTCTCGTTTGCGCCATCCGTTTGCATGGTGCTCGTTAAGCGAATGTGCTTAATTATATAAGAAGATAATTGCATGTAAATGCAGGCCGCATAGTTTGTATCGTCTTTTTAGCGTGAGCTACAGCAATCATGGCGATAGGACTCTGGCAGGCATTCAAAAGCAGGCGAGGCTTTGAACCCTGCCTGGCCCGGTTGGATTATATTTTACACCTGGGGTCTGCTGAAGGACCCATATTAGCAGCACAATGCTGTTGCCTTTGAGGGGTTTAAGGTATTATGTGGCTGTAAGAAAAGGTCAGTTTGACTGCGGAGGGGAGAGGGAGGCGACCTGCGTAGTGACAGTATGGCACTGGGACATGACAAGGGGGCGCTTTGTAGAACAGGTCTTGGCTGGAGGCGAGCCTCAGGTATGGCAGGCGGTAGCAAATAGCGAGAGCTGCCGCTTTTCCTTTTGGCAGTAAATGAGATGTGTGATTGTCAGAGTTTACCTGTTTTTGTGCTAATGTTTAGATATTAGTTCTGCTCAACATGTACCTAATGAGCCACCTTGGTTTGTTTGGATAGCGAACTCGGCCTCTCGATCAGCGTCTTCCTGTTCGTCTCTCCCTTCATCTATTCAATCCCGTATGCTCTTTAATTTCCTCCATTAACACAGACATATCAACATCTAATTACTCTCTCTCGCTCTCTCTTTCTCCCTCTTTCAGGTTCTCGTTTGCGCCATCCGTTCGCAAGGTGCTCATTAAGCGAATGTGCTTAATTATATAAGAAGATAATTGCATGTAAATGCAGGCCCTAAAAGCTGCAGCGCTGGCTGGCGTACATTGGCAGGATGACTGAGAGCTGGCTTTTGCTACTCTGTTTGTTTATTTTAGAGTGTGGTGATTACATTGAATCTGCTAATGAAGCTAATATGTCGCAGTCTGAGTCCAAGGTGGCGACTGCCCAAATTGGACACAATTAGCATTGGGGCACACACACACACACACATATACTCACAATGGTTTTTGGTGTCCAGAGTGTTATTGTGTGTAATTTCCATACTATTAAGGCCTGACTCATATTGCATTAGACACATTTGGCAAAGAATTTCTAGCTCAATGTGATCCAAAGAGACGGGCAATATTGCTCCCCTTTAAGCCGTTTGAGACTTTGTTGTCGCTATAAACTCCTAAACCGACATCAGCATGGTTATTTACCAACCATTATTCTGTTTTCACTCACAAATTATCATGCAGAACTAACTGGAATTCAACATCTTGTTTTGTTGTCCACTTTATTCCCGTATTAAATGCAGTCTGTTGCTTGTTCATTCAGACTTGACTTGCCTGTTATGATGAGGTTTAAACTCTAGTCAATTTCAGTGGATGTCAAATGAAGGATTATTTATTATGTTTTAAGCAGCAGAAGTCAAGGAGAGCGGGCAGGGAGAGGGCAGCCCCAGAGGGGTCCTTAGGGATGTTCCTTTGGTCTTGATGACATGCGTCGTCCATTATGGGGTAACAAGGGACTGGAGACGGAGGGGGGTTTATGGGAAGGGTTGTCGCCCTCGGCAACAGAAGGCACCCTCCCCTCCCCCCACCCCTTTGGGACTGTCAACGCTGGGGCCTTCTTGAGGAATCCCGTTGTCCTAAAAACACACACACATACGCTCTCGAGTCCCAAGTCAAGACACCAAACAGATGGTTATTTCTTATATTTGCTTCACTAAACCTAATCCCGCTTCATGTCGCAATAGCACAGAATGCCAAACTGGTCTCTGATCTGACAGACTGCCAACCTTCTACGAATTCCCAGACAGATGCTCCGAGTTCAATACTGACCCCCAGCTTTGCACCCCAAGAGGGTCTTCCGTCTTCCCACTGGGATGTTACATAAAAACACGATATGTTATTTACAAAGAAATATTTGTAAATGGAGGATGAACCGGCTGGCGATAAGGTCCATGTCAGATCACAGTGCCGCATTGCCCTTCAGAGACCGAAACATGAACCAAGAGTTGGACTAGCAAACGTGAAATGGAGGGAAGAGAAGTAATACGAATGGATAAAATGAGTGCAGGGCGGCTGAAATGGACGGATGGATGTCAACGGAGGTTGCCCACAGACGCCTGTACTCCACCGCGACTGTCTGCCCAGCTAAGACATCCTTACATTTTCTCCCACCTCCATTTCTGCCGAGTCTAAAACACAAGCATGAATCAATAATTACACATTATTACGATAATTACAAGCACATATAATGACAGTAATGGGCTTCATTCACCCCATCCATTATTACTTACCGATGAAGTATTTATTGATCAGATTATAACTATTGGCACAGGGATTTTTATTGACTTTAACCCTAATAATAATTCACCTATAAAAATTTATATTTATGTATGTATGTATATACAGTGGGTACGGAAAGTATTCAGACCCCCTTAAATTTTTCACTCTTTGTTATATTGCAGCCATTTGCTAAAATCATTTAAGTTAATTTTTTTTCCTCATTAATGTACACACAGCACCCCATATTGACAGAAAAACACAGAATTGTTGACATCTTTGCAGATTTATTAAAAAAGAAAAACTGAAATATCAAATGGTCCTAAGTATTCAGACCCTTTGCTCAGTACTTAGTAGAAGCACCCTTTTGATCTAATACAGCCACGAGTCTTTTTGGGAAAGATGCAACAAGTTATTCACACCTGGATTTGGGGATCCTCTGCCATTCCTCCTTGCAAATCCTCTCCAGTTCTGTCAGGTTGGACGGTAAACGTTGGTGGACAGCCATTTTTAGGTCTCTCCAGAGATGCTCAACTGGGTTTAAGTCAGGGCTCTGGCTGGGCCATTCAAGAACAGTCACAGAGTTGTTGTGAAGCCACTCCTTCGCTATTTTAGCTGTGTGCTTAGGGTCATTGTCTTGTTGGAAGGTAAACCTTAGTTCCAGTCTGAGGTCCTGAGCACTCTGGAGAAGGTTTTAGTCCAGGATATCCCTGTACTTGGCCACATTCATCTTTCCCTCGATTGCAACCAGTCGTCCTGTCCCTGCAGCTGAAAAACACCCCCACAGCATGATGCTGCCACCACCATGCTTCACTGTTGGGACTGTATTGGACAGGTGCCTGGTTTTCTCCACACATACCGCTTAGAATTAAGGCCAAAAAGTTCTATCTTGGTCTCATCAGACCAGAGAATCTTATTTCTCACCATCTTGGAGTCCTTCAGGTGTTTTTTTAGCAAACTCCATGCGGGCTTTCATGTGTCTTGAACTGAGGAGAGGCTTCCGTCGGGCCACTCTGCCATAAAGCCCCGACTGGTGGAGGGCTGCAGTGATGGTTGACTTTCTACAACTTTCTCCCATCTCCCGACTGCATCTCTGGAGCTCAGCCACAGTGATCTTTGGGTTCTTCTTTACCTCTCTCACCAAGGCTCTTCTCGATAGATAGATATAAATATAGATAGATAGATAGATATATATAGATAGATATAAATATATATAGATAGATACAGCATATATTTATAAGGTTTCTTTAAATATAGATACAATATAAATACTATAAAATAGAAAAATATAGGTATTTATAGATATTGTTTTATATAAACAATATATATACTTTTATATAAAATAAATATATATTACATAAATATCTATAAACTTAAAATACTATAAAAGCGACCTTATATAAAGGATCTGTAATGACTGTAATGTCACACAAGTCTCTAGAGTGTGATATTCAGGTATTGTTTACATGGCCTATTATTATTATTATTGAAATCAGTTTAAAGTGAGCTACTTCAGTAAGTTTCTTATCATGGTTTGGAGGGAAAAAATTAAAATTGGGAAATTTTGCTCACCTTTTTCTTCTTGTATATGCTTTCATAAACTTTCTTTGTCTCGCAAAAAAAAAGAAGCAGCATTTTATCCTCTCTAATCTGAAACTGAAATGGATCAGAAAGGCCGTCGATCAATCAGGATGCATTAATTTCTTATTTTCATATGCACTCTGGTTACAGTGATGCAGGTCCTGAGGTGAGGCTGTTCCTGGAAGAGCCTGGTGCTTTAGGAGCTGCCTCTTTGAGATAATGAATTGATGTTTCGATTCAATGGCCTTTATGCTCAGCCTCCGTGGAAACAAATATGCCCCAAGAAACCAAATATTGTAGGGAACTGGTGGGCAGAAGAACCAGCCATTGATTTTTACCTCTTGTCTCTCCCGCTCTCTCATTCTCTCTCTCTCTCTCTCTCTCTCTCTCTCGCTCTGTAATTTTTTATTGCATAGTGCGTAAATGTTGAGTTACAGAGCATTTACACCACTTTAGCCCAGAGAAAATTACAGTAATACACAGAATGTAAAATTAGGATTATGTTTAGTTTTTCACATCAGAGATTTTTGATTATCACCCTAATTTATGTTACTCTAGGCTATTGATTTTCTCCAACTTATATTACAGTAAAACCCTTTTAAATGGATCCAATTATTCAAGATATCACCCTTAATGCTGAAAACAACTTCAAACTCTGAGTTTTGAAAGCAGATGTCCAACGCTGCCACCAGATGGATTGTAGTTATTCTCCAGAGTGAGAAACATCATCTCTATGCATCAAACACTTCCATCCACTCTCCATCAAAAGTATTTTATTAAGGGTTCTGTCATGGCTGTGGGCTGATCCATGGCGGGCTTTGGTGGACAGCATCTTTTGGATTGCGAGGAGTTTGTGTGCAGAGGGCAGACACCTGATAGCCCCCCAGGCGCTTTCCAGCAATACATAACCAGCCGCACGCTTGATTCTCTTTGTTGTAAACAGACTGAGAATTGTGGCCTTGTCTTGATCCTGGGTCTTATTCCATGATTTGCCATTCTGACAAATAGAGGCTCTGTTAAAGATTAAGTAATTGTCAATCTGTTATGAAACTGATCTTGGTGACACTTTACGATAAGGTTGCACACATTGACATTAGTTAATGCATAAGGTATAACATGAACTAACACTGAATGATACTTTCCAGCATTTATTAATCTTGGTGAATATTCATTTATAAAATGTATAAATATATTCTGACTTTTATTTAGTTCATTATATGATATAATCTAATATAACATAACATGTAACGTAACGTAACGCATAACACAACACAACACATAACACACACGTGGTCAGAATTGTTGGTACCCTTGGTAAATATGATCAAAGAAGGCTATGAAAATAAATCTGCATTGTTAATCCTTTTGATCTTTTATTTTAAAAATTCACAAAAATCTAACCTTTCATTGGAGAATAAGAATTTAAAATGGGGGGAAATATCATTATGAAATAAATGTTTTTCTTTAATACACATTGGACATAATTAACGGTACCCTTTTATTCAATACTTTTTGAAACCTCCATTTGCCAAAATAGTATAGGAGTTTTCTCCTATAATGCCTGATGAGGTTAGAGAGCACCTGACAAGAGATCAGAGACCATTCCTTCATCCAGAATCACTCCAGACCCTTCAGATCCCCAACTCCATGACGGTGCTTCTCCTCTTCAGTTCACCACACTCATTTTCTATAGGGTTCAGGTCAGGGAACTGGAATGG